>NW_005842707.1:136998-149252 GCF_000455745.1 Alligator sinensis
CTTTCCTGCCTATGCAGGGGGTCAGACTCGATGATCTATTGAGGTCCCTTCCGACCCTAACATCTATGAATCTATGAACTATTTTCCTTGGTCTAATAAAAGATACCATATTTACCCAAATAACCTTGTCGGCCTATGTCCTTAGACCAACATGACTACAACCTATACCCCTGAGGTGCAGTATGTGGTACTTGCCCCTTGAGTGCACCCCTGGTGCCCCCTCCTGTACAAAGTGTGCTGTGCTCAGACACACGGTATACACTAACTCCTGAGCCATCCTCTAAGTTATTGCAGCACAGAGTGGATGACTTAGCTCTGTTAGGAATAAAGTTAATTGGCTTCTACACAACAAACATAACCACACTGCTGCTGGTTTAGGACTGTGCCCTAGTCATCTTGCACTCAGTGCAGCTGCACTCAGTTTGGTTTTGTAGGTATTTATACATATGCTCAATGACCAAGTAGCATTTGCTTTGGGAACCATTGGCCAGATGCTTAACTGACATAAATTAACGTAACTTCATTTGAAATAAATGAAACTATACCAATTTACATCTGCTGAGAATCTGGTTCCTTAGCTTTGGAAAACTCCATTCTTTACTTGTGTACCTTAACAATGTCAAAAATAATCTTACATTACCATTTCTCCTTGCATTTCAGTCCTGATTTCTTAAGATAAATTAAATAAAACTATGATCCTACCTTGAACATGTTCACACATTTTCATGAATGTGTGTAATCACAAATCCAAAGCATGTTTGTTTTTATTTACAGCAATTAGAGGGAATATTCTCTCGGTAGGTATAGTACAAAATTTTCAAACAAAGAACTTCGTGGGCTACGTGCTACTCCATGTTGGTTTTCCTGGGGCAGGGTGGGTTAGGAAAATCCATGAGTGTCCTTTTACAGTTTTCTCAGTCATCAAGTTTTGAGTCTATAAAGTACTTAAACACATACAAACTTTAAGCATATGAGTAATCTATATGTTTGCAGTGGCTCTAAATCCTGCGCTTAAAGTTCTGTGCATTCAAAAGTCAATGAAATGATCTATGACTGGATCTTAGGATCATATTCTGTGACCCTCACTTATGCAAGTAGTTCAACTGATGTCAGTGACTCTAATTCCAGGATTGGAGATTAGGCATGCTTAATCTGGATTCATTTCAATTTTTGTATGCTAACTAGGAAATGCTTATGAGTTCTACATATACACACAGAGGCAAGCTGCCTTGGTTTTGCTGGGAAAAAAAATCATAGAATCATAGAAAGTTAGGGTTGGAAGGGACCTCGGGAGGTCATTTAGTCCAACTCCCTGCTCAAAGCAGGACCATCCCCTACTAGATCATCCCAGCCAAAGCTTTGTCTAGTGGGGTTTTGAAAACCTCCAAGGATGTAGCCTCAAGGATGGATGGATGCAATGCTCAAAGGAGCATTTTTAACATATACACAATTTATTTAGCTAATATATGTTACACACCTAGTGTTGGCCAAGTCAGTTGCGGTTATAACAGCTGCTAGCAGATCATGGTAAACCTGCAGTGACTAGCTTGGTGTAGACATATCTTGACTTGCTTTATTGTAGCGAGCTTGGTGGTATCAGTGTAGCCACAAGCAGCACAGTGCTCAGGCTGTTTCATTGAGTCTGGCGCTGCTGGGCTAAGCTGTGACTGGTATATAGTCTAGCTAGTTTAAAGCTACTGTGCCTATGCCTATGTTACACTGCAATCACTTTTATGTCCACAGACATACCAAGAGTAACTTCCTGCAAGTTTATTTGGCGAAAAAGGTGTAGGATGGATGCTATTGCCAGCAGTCACACCTCAGCTCTGGACCTCTCTGCCTCTGGCAGCCCACCAGAGCCGGGCTGGGACATCTTCCAGGAGCGCTCAGAGACCTTCCATTTGAGCAGGTGTTTAGCTGGCAACCCTAAACTGAGGGTATAGGGGAGTTTTGCTCAATTTGACTGCCTCATTGGCTTTTTGATGTTAATTTCTTTCTCCTGGCTTTTTTCTCTGTTTTAGAAGTTGTGTTGCTCTCTTCTGTAAGCCATCCTGAGCCTTTGTGAGGAAGGGCAGGACATACATCTAATACATGTCTTCTCAGTTATATGTCTTTTCAGTTTTTAGCTGATTTTGGATTTTAAACTTCATGGCAGAACAACAAGAAAGAGGTTTTACCTCCCTGCCTGCCGACACCTCCAGGGAAGGAACTCTACCTAATCTACACATCAAAGAGCTCACAGAGACCCAGAGGGAGGCAGGCTTCCATCTTCGGCTCCCTCTCTGAAGTTTATTTCCTACCTATGGGGATTGTTTACCATCTTGTACCATCTCTACTTTTCCCAGAGCCTGACGAAGGGACTTTGATCCCAAAAGCTTGCAGAAAAGGACAATTTTCTTGAGATTTCCCAGTTGGTCTAGTAAAAGGTATCATTTTGGAACTAAAAGCTCGAGTTTTGGGTATGTCTTCTCAGTTGTATCACTCTCCAGCTCGGGATGATTGTGACCACCAAATGCTTCCAGACTGCAGTTACCTTGTCTACAGCAAGCCTTCGGAAACCCTTGCTGGTTAACACGTCTTAAAAAGCTCTAGCGGGGACAAGTCCCTCCCTCCCCCGAGCTTTTCCCTCCCCTGCTGAAGAGGTTATTTCCCCGGCGGCCAGGCCGGAGGAGCCAGGGGCCGCTGGAAAGGAGGGAGCCCCGGTGCAATCTCCAGCCGCTCCAGCAAGCAGCAGCACTGCCTCAGGAAAGGCACCTCCTGTCCTGCTCGGCAGCACTGGGGACAGGGCAGGCTCCCAGCCCTTCCCCCCATCCCTACCCGTGCCCCTCCCGCCCAGGGCCCCCAAATACACTAGAATAGGAAGAATAATAACCCCGCAGGTAACATAGCCAGACATATTTTAAGAGGAGGAACAGCCAGGCACGGCTGCAGCTCCCCTGACGCCGGCTCTGCTGCTTCTCCTCAGCCTCCGCTGTTCCAACGCGGGCAGTGGCTTGACATAGCCTTCAACGTGCTGTTTATTGCCTCGCCATTGAATAACACGCTCCCTCCCTCTCCCTCCCTCCAGTGCCTCCATCTTTCTCCCTCCTCCGTGAGATATGCAGCGCCACGGGCCGGCAGAGGGGAGAGGAGGGGAGGGGAAGGGGGTACCACGTACAGTAAAGCACCCCCCAGTGCTGTCCAAGCCCCTGCCACTTCGCCCCTCCTCTGCAGAGAGCCCGCCCCTGGCCCGGGGCTTGTTTTCCTCCTGCCAGGGGCGGGCTGGCGGGAGCCCGTTTGCAACACAAGCAAAGCAGGGGGGGCGGGAAGGCGCCTCCAGAGGTCGCTGAGCCCGGTGGCCTGCTCCGAGCGGGACAGTCCCCAGCTGGCCGCCAGCACCAGCGCTGCGTGCTCGCCAGGGAGAGGCCCGGCCTCGCCGAGCTGTCCGCGGGGGGGCGGTGCTCCGGCCCCTGCACCCCTCTGCTGTGGGGCCTGCCCGCTCCGGAGGGAGCGCTGTTGGCGCGGAGATCTGGGTGCTTCAGCCCCCGAGGTGGCCCTTGCTCCCTTTAGCCCCGATGGTCCCAGCGGCTGGCGCCATCCCGGGCTACGAGCGCGTGCCATATACTTCTGGTAGCGTGAGCGCACGCACGGCATATAGCGCGGGGCACGCACGGTATGTGCACGGCGTATAGCACGGGGCACGCACAGTATAACACGGAGCACGGACAGTATAGCACGGGGCACGCACGGTATAGCACGGGGCACGCACACTATAGCACGGGGCACGCACATTATAGCACGGGACACTCACAGTATACAGCACGGGGCACGCACACTGTATCACGGTGCCCGCCCCCCCGGGCTGCGCACGGGCCCCCACGTGTGTCCACCCTCGGCGCCTCGTCTCGTCTGGGCGCGGGGCACGCCGCCTCTCCAGCCTGTCTTGTCAGTTCTTGCGTGTACCACAACCTCCCCTGAGCTGCACACACGCGGGATATTACACGGCGGAGGTCTAAATACGCACACACGCACCCCCGCCCTCCCGGCTTAGCAGTGGGCGGTGGGGGTGTCCATGCTGGGGGGCAGGGCTGGCTGCGTGTGTAACAGTAGGTGTGTGTGTGTATCATTGCACACTTCCTGTGGTATATTTATGACCAGGGCTGCGATTTCCGGTAGCTGATACGAGCTCTCTCTGTGTCTCAGTGTCTCTCTCTCCCTGAGCATTTAATATCACCGCGCAGAGGAGGAGGAGGAGGAGGGGGAGCCGCGCACACACACACACACAAAGTGGGGGGTGGAGGAAGAGGAGGACAGAGGGAGAAGCCAGGGACAGGGGATCAGAGCCACCTCCCCCCTCCCCACAGGCACACAGCCCCCTCCCCACTAGCCATCCCATCCCCCCATCCAATACAGGGACATAGAGCACAGCCTGCCCTCACCCCACATTCCTATGGACAGACACCTGCAGGGCGGTGAGTACCGGGGGCGGCTGGGCCCGCCCCGCTTTGTGCCCGGGGGCCGGGGGGTGCTCGGGGACCCGTGCGGCTCGTGTGTGCAGGAGCCCTCTTTGTGTTGGGGCAGCTAGGAAATAAGAGAGGGGGGGGGCGGCGTGGAGACTGCGCGTCCCTTTGTGTGTGGATGGCCGGGAGATAGGCTGGTTATTGGATAGCGTGTGCGTGCGTGTGTACGCGGAGTTGTATACAGTGTGTCTCTCTTTGTGAGTGCGCTCGGGGCTTGGTGGTGTTGGTTTAAGGACATCCACAAGCAGAGGTGCTCTCCAGCCGCGCTGCTCTTCTTATAGCCCGGGCTGTGTGCTCCTCGGGTCATTAGTGCCTTAATGCATGAGCGCAGCTCTCCTTTCTTTGGTCCTGTCCTCTAGTCCCCGGTGTGTGTGTGTGGAGGGGCAGGTGTGTGTGGCGGAGGTATGTGTGGAGGGGTGGGTGTGTGGAGAGGGATGTGTGTGTGTGTGTGGAGGGTTATGTGTGTGGTGGAGGGGTGTTTGTGTAGGGGCATGTGTGTGTGTGAATGGTGGAGGTGTGTGTGGAGGGGTGTGCGTGTGTGTACGGGGGTGTGTATACGGGGGAGCTGGACAGAGAGGTGTGTGCGTGTTGGGGGGGAAGGCTACAGCTGGGTGGAAAGGTGTGTGTGTGCGCGCGCACTGGGGAAGCATGCGTGCGTGCGCGTGTAACACGAAGGGCGGCGTGTGCATGTGTTGGGAAGGGGCCGCGCGTGCACCTCCTGCCCGCCGGAGCTCGGGTGTTGAGGGCGGTGCACCCCGAGGCGGTGCCGGCGTGAGCCGATGGGGAGACACGCTGCCCCCCCTGCTCCCACCTCTTGCCTGAAGAAGCCGCTCCCTGCCCCTAACCCAAACCAAAGCGGGCCGGGGTACAAAGCCTTCCTGTCCCAGCTGTCCACTTCCACAAGCGGTGGGACTGCAGGATTGAAGGTGCCCTGGACACACACGCACACGCACACACACAACTTTTCCGTGCTTGTTCTTGCTGCTGTGTCTCCCCGCGCTGCCCCGCCGCGCCGTTTGTTGTTTCTAGCGGGGAGAGGCAGGGGGAGTTGTCCGGCTTTCCGGGAGGCTGCGCACGGGGGCCGGGGTTTGATCTCGTATCCATCCAGGGCTGGGGTTGCTGGCAGAAGTCAGAGCAAGAGGCTCCAGGAGTTGAGCTGGAGCTTATTTAAGATCCCAGAGGCGCTGGGGAGGCGGTTGTTTTGCTGAGGGATGGCTTGGTGCTTGCCCGGGTGGTTTTTTGACACACACGTTTTGGAAATAAAGTTATTTTGCATTTTGCAATTGCTTTTCGGAGGGGGGCCGGTCAAAGAAGCTTGTCCTCCCTCTCCCCCTCACACTTGTGCCTGGTTTATTTCAGTGAAAGTGAGCAACTTGTTATCCTGATAGGTAAACGCAGAGGGGTGTATGTGTGTGTCAGGGAAAAGGCTAGACATGTTTTTATTAGGACAAAAAATACAGCTTCTCTCTAGAGGACTAGAGATAAACAGCACGATGCTAATTGTGGTACCTTGAACATATGTCAAAGCTATTAGCGGTTGAACTGGATTTAGCTGTTTGTCTTCAGACTGATCAACTGGGCACTCACTTTACAGCTGCATGTCTGCTTGCCTGGATGTCACGTTTAAATGCCTTGATGAGTGGAGTTTTCCACAGATTGATTTAGAAGCAAAAATATTTAGGGCATCAGCGATTGATATCTATTTATCTTAGCCTAGTCTTGCATAACAGATGTTGGAAAGGCCCCTTGCAAATGGTCGTAATGACTTTCCTGTAGGGAATGCGAAATATTAAACTGTTGGTAATGAGTAGACAGTGCAAGCCTTTAAAAATATAACCTATCCAAAAACTTGGCTGGTCACAAAGACAAATCAGGATTGATAAGCCAGAACCCTGTAAAACAAGCATGGAAAGACAGTTAAGTGTAAAGGAAAATAAAGAAACATTCTGCAGTGGAAAGTATATCAAGCCTTCCATAACATAGCTTCAACAGTCAAAAACAAAACCTCTTTCCAGCAGAAAGAATGAATGTGCTATTCATGATAGACCTCACCTTCTATTTATGGTGTCAGTGGCTATAAATATTCCTTGTGCTTAGCTGCATATTAAATAATACTAAACAGGAAAATGACTAGTTTCTTTAAAAAACAAAACAAAACAAAAACGAACCTGACATAAGACAGTAGACAAACGGGTTAAAAAAAATTTCAGAAGACGGTAGAGTTTTATGATGATCATAGACAGTTTGGTTATTCTTGTTTGCTTGGTTGGCTTTTGTATCTCACTAGCTTTCTTGGTTATATTTATTATTAACATTAGTAATACCCCAAAGTTAGATTTATGATAGATAATCAGGACTTGATCTTGCTAAATTAGGGTTAGTGGGGTTTTGTCATTGACTTGAATAGGAAGAGAGTCAAGTCTGTAACGCATGTCAGTGGGCTCAAGAATGTGCAAATATAATTACATCCCCACTAAGTTCCTTGTGGGATTTTGGGGAGAGGTTGAGATTGTTGGTTTCTTTTTATTTTGTTGTTATGAACCAAAAATACCCTGAAGAAGTTGCCTCAGATACAAAATGTGTTTTAAACATCTATGTCCTTCTGTTCCTTACCTTTTAAAAGTTTCTGTTAAGTCTGAAATGAAACAAGTCTTACTCGCCCTCCTGGCTTTACCCTGAATCTGCCTCTCATCTTGAGTTAAAAACCTGGGTCCCTCCTTCTTCCCCATCTTTGGCTTTAAGCAAAACACTGTTTTTCAGTATTGTGCTAAAGTTTATCAGCTCTTTGAAGTGTTATAAAAGGTAAACGAACAAACTGAATTGGTTATTTGCATACTTTACACACTGCAAGCTCTAGAGATGAGAATTAACAAAGAGATATTGTATAAACTAAATATTAACTGAAAATGTTCAGGTGGATAATGGACTGTTATGTGCAGCATGAGTCTTGTCTGAGATGTGGTGCAGTTTTTTGTAGCAGTGTCAGTAGCTCAGCTCCTATCAAAATAGTGTTACACTGACCTTTCTATTCATTTGAAAATAGCTGGATTCCTGTAGGGTAATCAAAGTCTTGGTGGAAAACAGTAACACCTTTATACCATTTTCTTTAATTTGGTTGTTATTGGTAAGTTGGTTTTTAACTTTCTGTCTTCAGTGCAGTGAATTCTGAATATTGTTAATTTCTACTTTGCATATGCCAGGGAGTTCTTTATATCTGATTTTTAGATTACAGAAACACTGGATAATTTTATTATATTCACAATATGATAATGTCTTGTTGATATGTTCTTTGCAAAGTGCTAAGATTCTGTTTATTATGTTAACATTTCACTCTTGACAGCTATTAAATATACCTTTAAGTGTGCATTAAACCTCATCTGGATGTTTGTCTAATGGACATTTAAAATGAGTAGTATTGTATTTAATTTTAAATGGTAAATTGGAGAGTTAAAGTAAAGCAGTCTCTTAATGCTTACAATATTCTTTACTTCTCACACTAGTAACTTGTTGTTCCTTTTGTTTTGTTTTTAATATTGTTATTAATACACCCACTTAACCATATATATAATCACACCAGCTATTTTAAATCTAGGTGCTTAAAGATGCCTTTAAACATCTAGGCATAATATGATGCTTGGAGTACAGCACTGGGAACTAATTCTAATTCCACGTTGGGTTTCCTTATGCTGTTGGGCAAGTCACTCTGATTCCTGTGTCTCTAAAATGAGGATAATAAATACTTATCCTTACATCACCCCTGTGAGTTGGATTAACTAATGTTTGTAAAGCACTTCAAAGAAACATGCATGGAAATGAATCCTCCCTTGGATTATTGTGTATCTAGTAATTCAGGTGTAACTAGCTAAGGCTTTGCTTTCAAATGCTATTGTTTTGTTGCTTTTTGCAAAATCAAATAGTGTGAGGTAAAGATCGGTGAGAAAGGAGATGAAGTTATTTTAAATAAGAATGAATGCTCAGTCCTGTATGGTTCACTTTGGTCATGAAAAATATTTAAAATACAACTATATCTTAAGTTCAATATTCCTCAGTATATCTGCAAAGTGACTTGAGAGAGTCAGTGTTTTATAAGACATATGGAGAATAACTGCTTCATCTTAAATTACTTGACCTTGGTTCTGATTTGTTGATTTATGAACTTTATTTACCAGCAGGATTGGAGAATTCTATTGCAAGACAGAAATTACAGTGTACCAGTGCTCTATTTCGTTTCCTAGGTAACAAATATACTGCACAGATTCCATAATGAGGCCCTTGGTTGGCTAGTTATAGTGTAAATTTTCTTGTTTTACTGAATCTGGGTTTTGAAGTAAATAAAAGGCCTTGTTTATATCACCGTTCCAAACTCAAACTAGCAAAAACTGAGTGGATATGGAAAATAGAAGTTGTTTATGTTGTAAGAATTGTTGCATTCTATCTTAAGTAATATGTATTAAGTTTCACTATAAGTGGATATTATGCAATAATATATTGCTCCTGTATCGAGAAGTCTGCAGTGAATCAAATAACCCGGTGTCTTGGGTTTTGTTTAAACTGTATGTTCAGTTCTCAAGTCTGTTTTCACATGTGCAAGGGAATAGTAATTTTGTATCTGCATTACATTTTCTTTTGTCTTTCTTTTTTTCCCCCCAAGGTTAACTGCTCCCTCGTTTCCCAGTCTGCCAATTATCCAAACAATTCATTATTTGTCAGTTCCTGCATATTATCTAGCTTATCCATTACTTCTTCTTCAGTTTGCTATTTGCAATATTACCTAACATTTTACGGTTCAAATCTATAAATCTTCACTCAAATAGTCTTAACTCCAGTGAGGAGGCACTACTGATGCCAATGCAACTAAGAACCCCCAAACTGTAGACTCATGGAAACTCTTGCATGACCAGGAGTTATGTGAGGAGGAATTTACAGGATTAGGCATTTTCATGGTCATTCTGTGCTCTTTTCCAATATGAAATATCCCCTTCTTTTTTGTTCTCACTATGTGAACTCAGAAGCAACTATCTTTTAAAAAATATCACTTTGCCTAAAATATTTTTACTTACTAATGTACAAGTTACAACTAAGATAAAGAAATTAGTTTGCAGGGGAGGGACATGATGGGGAACATCACCCTGTGGTGTGGGTGTGTGTCTCTCTCTCTTTTCCTCTCTTAATGGGAACATCAGTGTGTGTGGTGTGTCTCTCTTTCTCTCTCTCCCCCTCTCTCTGTGCTTGGGAACATCAGAGTGTGTGAGTGTGTGTGTGTGTGTCTTTCTCTCTCTGACTGGGAACATCACCGTGGTGTGTGTGTGTGTGTATGTATGTCTCTCTCTCTCTCTCTGATGGGGAACATCACCATATATGTGTGTGTGCGTATGTGTGCTTCTCTCCGCTTTCTCTTAGTTTGCTTACTTTGTGCATTTGACAGCTCTCATTGCATGGTCAGATCCATTGTTCTTCCTGCAGAATGAGTTGCTCATGGAGTCTCCCCTGTAGACTCCATGGGTTGACAGGGGGGAGAAGAAAAGCACTTCTAAAAATAGAAACATGCAACTGTAACTCCACAGAAATGGACAGGCCCAGCACCTGAAGCCTCCAAAACTTCTCTTCTGAACTTGACTAGAGTTCATAAGGCTGGTTTCCCAGTAAAACACAAGATGTTAAAACTGTATTTTAACTGTTTTAGTCTAGTCTTCCACTTTCTGGGTCCTGCTTTAATCAGTAACTTCTTTGTAAAAGGCCCAGACAATATAAATCTATAACAGTTACCCCGCTTCACAAGCCTGCATCTTGCAGTTGTTCTGTCCAAAATCCATGGAATTTCTGCAACAATTTTTATTAGTTTTTATTCTACTTGGCTCTGTTTTTACATTTTAAAGCCAGGGAGAAGGAGAATCATTCTGCAAATATTTATTTGCCTGTTAAACTGAAATTCTTTCTCTGCTACTGCATGGTGCCTGTACTAAAAGCAGGTTTTGTTTTTTTAAAATTAGGGTTTACATAATTAATTGAATATTTCTAATGTTGGATTAAAAACAGTAGGCCAATTAAAAAATACAACACTTATCAGGTAGCAGATTTAAAAATTGAAAGTGATTCTCAAAATGGAAATGAATGAAAAAAAGAAAGCTATTTCAACTAGTAGCTCAATCATGACATACTTTTGTTTTAAACTTCACTTTACAATTAAAAGCAATAATCCCACGTAGTTTAGAGACTGCTGTCTTGAAAACAAACAGCAACCATTTTTTAAAAGGATGATGATATCAGGTACTGTAGTTTTGATCACATATTGGGAATGATATTTTTAAAGGATTTTGCAAATATTAAAATTAATAGAATTTCCCAGTTGACTTATACACTAGTAGTATGTGCTAGAATAGGCTTATTTTTGGTGCATCATCTTCCAATTCTGTCTCATCCATTTCTCATGTCTGTGGATCTGCTTAAAATGTGTGGAGGGGAAGTAAAAATTGTGGACTGCTCACTGTGCCTGGTGCCATTTTCATGGTCTTTTTGCAGCAAGCACCCCCCCCCCCCCCAACCGCTGTTTGTCGGAGGGGCCCTGGTAGTCCTGCTTCTCGCTGCTGATTGGCTGAGAGGGCTTCCTTTCATGTGGCCTTGCCCCTCACTGCTGATTGGCAGAGGGGCAGGGCCACACAAAAGGCAGCCCTCTCAGCCAATTGACAGAGGAGGGAGGAGGGAGTGGCCACCATCTTGGCTGCTCCCTTTCATGCTGGTGGCTTCCTCCCCAACACAGCAACCGTTGGGTCCCACTGGGGAGCCGGCATTTCGTTTTTTGTAAAGGTTTTTTTTTTTCCTGGCAATTCCACACAAAATTATGCGGAACACCATTTTTCATGGTTATCATGGAAACTGCCTTTTTTGTGCTTTCTATCTTGTCCTTCAAACCCTAGTTTTACAAAAACTAATTTTTAACTTTATAAATAGAAAGAGCTTCACTGGCTTCAGTGTGCTTGCAGGGTCACTGGGTGTATCTACATGTGCACTTTACTGCAGTTGCCTAATTAGCTCTGAAGTAAAGCATCACCATCTACATGTGCACTGGTATTAGGGTGCAGTAAACTAGTTAACTCCACCGTAAGATAGTACTATCAAGAATCACCTACTGCATTGAAATGCACATATAAAGAGTGACCAGGCAGAGGCCAGACTCCTGCCTGCTGCCTAGCCTCACAGCTGTGCAGGGTCAGCAACCTCATGCCCCAGCCAGCATCTTTCCCACTTGACACCGTCACCTGGAGCTCAGGGCTGACCCCCTGCTCCCTCTGCCAGCCTGGGCCTGCTCTGTCCCAGCTCAGATGACTGCTGTCCCAGGTCCACGTGTAGATGCTGTGCTCTGGAGCAGTTTACTTTGACACAAATGTCTCTAGTGGGTTATGGAATAGAGAAAATCCCACACAATTTACTGATTCGTTTTGATGCACTGGCTGGGGGAGTAGTTAGCTGATTGCACAATTTCACAATGATTACACACTTAATTCATACAACACAATTTTATTTTAAAACTCTTTGCTACGTATATAACACTGCTTAGCTTTAAGAAACACCACAAACATTAAAAACACAATAATTACATATATCAGAAACAATGCTCCGAATGCACTTCCTTCCCAAACAACGCTATAAGAATTAGTGTTACAAAAACAACTACAATTACAACTAAAAGTTAAATTTGAATCAATACTGTTATTTTTCATAATATACTTACAATCCTAGAATTCCAAGAAGCCAAAT
>NW_005842707.1:149422-151775 GCF_000455745.1 Alligator sinensis
ATGAAGTCACCTCCAAATTAGGACAGTAAGTTACAGTTTTTATTGAGTGAGCTGCCGTCAGTGGGCTCCTCCTACTCAATTTGTCACAACTCCCAAATTTGGGCTCGGATCTTACTCAACAGAAATTACCTTTGTTGAGCATTTTAAATTACTCTTGGGGAGACTTCTTCCATATCACTGTAAATACCTTTTTTTTTACCAGTCTGGTTAAAAGGCCCTAGGCTTTGATGTCTCGGAACTCAGGATATTTGCTTTCTTTGTAAAAGACTTCTAAAGATACAATTTAAATTAAGGCTTT
This sequence comes from Alligator sinensis, assembly GCF_000455745.1. Taxonomy (NCBI): domain Eukaryota; kingdom Metazoa; phylum Chordata; order Crocodylia; family Alligatoridae; genus Alligator; species Alligator sinensis. The sequence continues at coordinate 149,721 of NW_005842707.1, forward strand.
AGTGAAGTCAGGACATTTTTCACGTAGCCCCAAAACAATGAGCTAGATAAGGAGATAAATCCTATCTTCTTCCTGAAACTGGCTAATGGGCAACCTTTACAAACATTCAAACTATTTCATTCAATATGACAACAAACTGCACCAGAGTTTATTGCATCACCTTAACTGCACTTGTAGATGCACCCACTGACTGCAAATTCTTGTTGGCAGTTATTACATAATTTGACCTGGGCTTAGTGAAATATAGCTCACATGGTTGATCCCTCTAGGAAAAACTTTAAGAGTAAATGTTAAATAACAATATATATATATATATTCAAGAATTTTTTTTTTAATTACAAAGGTGAAAACAAGTTTGCTTTGGCTTTAAGCACCTTTGTAAAGTTTTCAAATCCAGTTTCTTTAATCTGTGAATGCATGAGAACCTGCAAGTACAAAGGACCAGAAGCAGTACACAAGAGTCACCTTGATTAATGTATTCATTTTCCAAACTGAGTCTAGCACACAAGGCATTCAAATGTCATAAATAGTGAAAATAAGTGAAAACAAAATAGCTTACAAAAGCTAAGAGCATTATTTCCAAAGGAAGTTTGTAGCTTAGTGGTTATAACAGCTCTCAAGTCCTGATTCTGCCCCTCCTGTTTGACCCTGGTCACGAGACTTAATATATACACCTTTACCTGCTGTATTTGCAGCATGTTTAAGATGTACTTAATCTAGAACCATGGTATTTTGAATCTACCTGGGGCAGCTATTGAGCATGATGGCATGGACTGGGCTAGTAACCTAAGAGCTCTGGTGTGCTTGGCCCTATCCCCACTACCTCATCTTCACTGCCATTTTGACTTATCTTAGCTGGATTGCACTTAGAAGAAGCATACCTCCTAGGGTGCCAGTCACGCCTTCATTTGCTGTATAGGCATGCCCTGAGTGTTTGTCTGTAGTTTCTCCTGACTGCAGAACAGGATGTTCCATGTCTATTTCTCTGGGGGATTAGGAAGAATAAATTAATTATCTGTAAATTAGTTGGCGGTACTTGGCAAAGGAGTGCCATAGAGATGCAGAGTATTCTATTGGTTAGGCAAATACAATGTTTATTTTAGAAACTTTTAAAATTTAACAGCATCCCCTTCAGTGCACAGGAACTGAGGTACAGCTACATAGGCTGGAGTGCCAAAAGTAATGGTGACAGTTATATTAAAGCAAAACATCATTTTGCTGAAAATCTTAATGTCCCTGTTACTTTGAAAACCCTTGCTCCTTCAGCAAAAATGCAAATAGTACTTCCTTCTTCTTCCATATTCTCAATCTGCCCCCTCTCTCCAGTGCTGGCCCAGTTTAATTTCACTTGGAAGCATGCTCAGCTTTATCCTTCTCAGTTACTAATAAGAGACATTTTCCACAGATGATCTCCAGTTCAGGAAAGCATTTAAGCAGTGTTTGAGTCCTTCCTAATGTCATACTTACAGCTAGACATATATTTAAAAGTGCTGTCAGCAGGACTAAAACATACACTTAAGTGCTTTCTTGTTTTACCACTAATATTCAGGTTTCACAAATGGGATAACATCTCTCTGGGGGATATATTGCCAACCTGTATACAGCTCCAGATAAAGAGAAGTTGTTTTAACTTAATGTTTCTTAACCTGTGGGTCGCAACCCAAAAGTGGGTTGCAAGAATATATGAAAGGGTCATGAGCAAACTTAAAAAATGGATTCTTGCGTACTGGTTTCCATCCCATTCACAAAAGCACAAAACAACTGAAGATGTGCCCTCTGCCTGAAGAAGGGTGTTTGTACCCAAAAACTTGCAAAGAAGAATCTTTCCAGATATTTTAGTTGGTTTAATAAAAGATATCAGATTTATCCAAAGAACCTTGTCTGCCTATGTCTTAGACCAAGACAGCTACAACAAAACCCCCTGAAAAGTGTATCAAAAAACTTTTAAAAATGGATTCTCCTTTAAAGAGAAAAGCATGAGAAACAGTGTGTTTTCCCATGTAGGCAGGCAGAGCACTAGCCTGCAAGGGTCTGCTTAGGGCCTTACTTTCCCTA
>NW_005842707.1:151785-162915 GCF_000455745.1 Alligator sinensis
ACACACCCATCCACTGGCTCACACACTGCAGGGCTGGGGCCTGGGGGCAGAGGGCACTGGGTCAGGAGTGAAGGGCACCGGCAGGGCCAGGGGACTGTTTTCTACTTAAACTATTTACTGGGTTGGGACTGGCCACTAATGTTTACAAATGGGTCCTGGTACAGAAAAGGTTGAGAACCACTGGATACTCCACTGGCATTGCATCAGCCTCTTACTTCTTTTGGCTTGCTGTCCCTTTGTAATTCCTTGTGTTTGCATAATTATAGACCTTGATTTTTCAACTTCTAGTGTGTCTGCTGTGAAATATTTTGGGATTTGTGGCATGTCACAATTGTGTTCTTGTATTTTATTGTACTGATATAGCATGTGTGCTTTCATTGGAAAACCCATGTTATGCCATACCCAATTATGCTGTTGTACATCTTGATAATTTTGGATATGGATTAGCCAGGGAACTCAAGGAATGGGTGGAATTCCTAGTTATCTGTTGTCATTGTGTTCTAGGGCCAGGACAACAAGAACTCACAGTAGTAGAAATAAGGGGCCACTAGTGGTATTCAAAGACCTGGCACAATCATCACATGTATATTGGAGACAGAGCTAAGGGAGCAGGGGAGGGCCCCAGACTGCTTGGGCTGGTGTGACTAAAGAAAGCAGAGGACTATATATATATTTCAAAGCAGAACCTGTAAGAGGTGAGAGACTGGAGTCCACTAAATGTATGAGAGAGACGCTATAGGTGAGAAGCACACTATATGTGACTATGCTCAAAGCATGCAAGGGGGAGAAGGAGGTGCAGATGCACCTACAAAAACCCAGGCAGAGATGGGGCTTGTGGATTCTCCACTCCAGTACCTAAGAAGACCTGCAGTTTCTCCAGAAGGACCTACTGAATCCCTGGCTGTAAGGAGACACTTTGCCCTGGGGACTATGTAAGAGTCATGCAAAGGCTTTCTGTCATCCTTTTGGTTTATAATATTGCATTTTAAATTAGACTTAATTGTGTGTATTGTCACTGTGTCTTACTGGTCTGTGTCTTAGCTTAGATGAAGTTTTCTGTTCCTTGTCGTATGCTTGAAGTTGAAAATTGTTATGCTCAATAAATGCTCTCTTCAGAGAATGGACTGTTTTTGTTCAAGCATTTATGAATTCAGTGCCATTATCTAAAGTCTAATATTAAATCTGGTAACAGATTTTGGCGTCCCTGGGTGGGCAGTACTGAATTTGCTTGGACCGAGAAACTTTATTGTGCACAACACTTGGAAATTTTGTTGAACATTGAACTTAGAGCTGTAGAAGATTGAGAAATCTGTTCCTGGGGTTTGGAGACTCAGTCACTTAAACTTGCCAAACTGGTTTTGCAAGGGAGGGAGCAGAGATTAAGCTGAAATTCAATGGAATTCAAGATCTTTCCCCCTTTTTGGACTGACTTGATATGGCAGGTTTGGTGAGAGAGGAGCTGTTGGAATTAGAAAAATGGGTGATAAGAAAAATAGCTCCAGGTTTTTGGAGTAAGGATACAGTCTGTGGACCAGATGTGTTTGTACAATTTTATGATCAGTGGTCCTCTCAGATCATCTATGGTATAAACCCTGGATGAATAAAAGACAAAGAAATAAATTGCTCTGGAAGGGTTACTATTGACATACAGAGCTTTAACTAGAGAGATACAACAACACAGGAACAGCTGTTAAAGACAGGGAAAAAAGAATCCGAAACGCTGCAGCAGAACGGAACAAATAAAAGCTTTGCAAGGGATGTTTTTAAAAGATGCAGTAGAGATTGCAAAATTAGAAAAACAGGTGGAAAATTTACAAGACTAAATGGAGGAAGCAAATAAAAAATGGCATTGTGTAAATGGAAAGCATTGGATGCCCAAAGCTCAGCGCAGGCAGTTTTAAAAGAGTCTCAAAATAGATCTGGGTCTGATCATAATCAATGCTACCAGAAGATAAGGGAGTTAGGAGCTAGATTGGAAGCATCACAAGGAATCATGGCAGCAATACAAGGAGGATGTATGTGGGGGTAGGGGGGGCATATTTAGTGAAAATAAATTGTAGGAGTGGGATGACAACAGCCCAGACTTAAATTTTCCCAATTATGATTATAAAAATGATTGTTGCAGTGAAACTCCTCGTCCACCACCCCTGTATGCCCCCTTAAGGAGAGATTTTCAAAGGTTAACTGATGCTTGTCAAGGACCTATAGTTCCTATTGTTGAAAAGACCTCTGGGAGAGGGAATGAGCCAATGTCCACCCTCATTACCAAGGTTTTATCTGGACAGCAGGCAATTGTCATTGCTAAAAATTTGGAACCCTTAAATGGGGATCATTTATGGGATTGGTTATATTCCCTAAATCAGGTGCGGCAGCCAGATAAATTGACAGCAGATATGATAAAAATTGTAAAAGTGGCCTTAGGAAAAAATAGGTCCTTACTGTCCAAGAAAGGTTTGTAGGGTGAAAAAGACAGTGCAATGGCCATCCTGCGGGATGTTGCATGAGTATTTGTTGGAAATGATGGGACACTGTCTATGGTGGCCAGGCATGTGTAGAAACCAGGTGAAAATGCAAGGATATTTACAAATAATTTGTGGCTGGCCTTTCAGCTGGGGGTCAATTTAACTACATCCCAGCAGGGGCAAGATATGAGGGATGCTAATCCATTGTTCAAATAGCTTCTGTTTGGAATGCTTAACAGGGAAACCAAAAGCAACGTTTCACTGCTGTATGACTCAGAGTCAGATTGGGAGACAATTCATAATGTAGTACTGCATGTGCAATGCAGTAATGAAGCCTATCAGAAAGGGAAAGCAAAAGTCTCAGCCATCAACTTTAGTAACAACAGACCAAAGGGGACAGGGCAGTCTGTGGCAGAAAAAAAGGAAAGCTTTCAGGGAGCCAACAAGAAGTCAGAATCCTGGAGAGTACAAATCTGGTGATGATTTACTAAATATGAAAGAGGAGAAGTGCTACATGATCTGCCTACTGCAAAGTTATTACAATGGTTAGCCCACCACGAAGAAGGTAAGGCTGGAAACTAACGCTTGGCCTCTGGAGTATTAGGACAGCCCCGGTGCCTGATAGCCCCCTTTTTCTAGCACTCATAAAATATGACAGCTGGCGGTGTCGTATATTTTGAAAGTGATGTAAATGGTTGGACACTGAGGCAAACAATGCTAATAGACATGGGTGCTTCATTTTCGATTGTGATTGCTCATAGTTGGAAGCAAGTAGGGGAAAAGTGGCTTGAAGAGTTTAATGAAAAAGAATCATTAGACCCCTCCTCACAGGTGAAGCAATTTGGAATATGGACCCAATGGGCCCAAGGCATATTTGGTATGATGAAATTGGAGCAGCAAGGAATATTGGGTATGGATAGCTTAAAACACTACAGATAACCGTGAATCTAAGTAATAATGCTGTGTGCTTTGTCAGATGGCAGGTGACATTGTGGATAAGTTCCCTCATGTGGTTGCGACAAGGCATAGATGCACTGCTCTCAAAGCTGAAGAAAGCATAATGAAACCTGAATGGGAAAAAGATGTCCAAACTGTAACCAATAAGTTTCCACAGGCGTGAGCCTAACACAAATTGAAATGTGGGAAAATCGAAGCCCAGATGTTAATTGCTGGATCTGATCCCCCACCCCAAAATAAGTTTGCCAACCTTCTCGGATTGGCTGGGAGTCTACCAGAATCAGCATCTCCTGGTACAAGTTTGCATTTACATTCAGGGGGAGACGGTACACCTTTACACAGGTACCACAGGGTTTTCATACCACACCTGCTATGTGCCACACTCATGTGATGTGCATGTGGGATACATTGGATAACCAAGGAAAAGAGATTTCATATGTAGATGATATCTCGATATGCTCTAGTACCCAAGAAGAGAATCTAGAATTGTTAGGACAGGTCCTACAACTGATAGAACAGACAGGGTTTATGGTGAGCCCTAGTAAGGCGCTAGCAACAGGTTTACTATCTAGGTGTAATTTTAGGGCAAGAAGGGTGATCCCCAGATGAGCAAAGGATAGAGCTTCTACAGAAGTTGCCAGCCCCAACTGATGTCACCACCCTGTGGTCATTTCTGGGACTGTCAGGATTCTCTTGGGAGTTCACAGAGGGGTATGCAGGAAAAGCAGCTCCTCCATTCAAGTTTCTAAAAAAGGAATCTCTATGGGAATCAGGGTTGGGGTGGAGCAAAAAGAAGCAGTTAAGGCCCTTAAGGAAGACTTGGTACAAGCACCAGCCTTGGCTTATCCTCAAGTGAATAAACCATATGTCCTCCAGTTAGCAACCACTGCACGAGGACTTGGAGCAGTGCAGAATCAAGACCATGGCACTGACCTGAGGCCTGTAGCATATGCATCCAGGACTCTAACTCTAACTTCAATAGAGCAAGCCTTTGCTTCATGTGAGAAGGAAGTTCTGGCATTAGTGCGGGCACTGCAGCACTGGGAGTATTTGGTTGGTTTGGCCCCAGTAATACTAAGGACAACACCCACCCCAGTAAAATACATACTGTCTGGAAAAACTAATGAAGGCTGTATATCCAATCCAAGATTATCAAAATGGACCTTAGCGCTGATAAATAAAGATGTCAGCGTGAAAAGCCAAACCAGCTTATCTCCAGTCCCATACAGCGTCTTTGTAGATGGAGAAGAGAATGAGTGTCCATTGCCTGAGGCAAAACCAGACAGGCATTCTCCATTCAGAGGGAACTTGACCCTTGCTGAAGCAGAAAAAGGACCATATGTTGTTTGGTTTGTTGATGGATCCAGCTATTATGATAAGGGGGTTCCCCTGACAGGATATGCTGAAGTCAATACCAAAACCGAGGGGGTGGTAAAAGGAAAGTACACCCCCCATTCAGCACAGGCAGCTGAGGTTGTGGCAGTGGCAGCAGCATTATAGAATACTCCACTAGATGAACAAGTGGCAGTGTTTTCTGACTTAGATTAGGTAGTAAGAACTATTTTGGTGTAGCAACCTTTAAAAAATGGACCCACCTGAAGAGAATGGGAAGAGCTGCCTGGCAGAGACAGAGTTTGTCCCCGAGGGGACACTGTAGGCTCTGAGGGCAAGTGAAGCTGTTTGGGAGCAGTCCTGTTGGAAGTGGGAGGGGTGATGTAACCCCAGCACAGTTTGAAAGAGAGCCCTTAGCAAAAGTCTGGGAAGGGCCCTGAGCTGCGATTGGCTGAGAGGTTTGGATAAAAGGGGGAGCAGTTTTTCCCGCCGGGAGAACAAGAGAGAGAGGGGGCTGAGGGACAGGCTGGAGACCGGATTGAGAGTCTCAGCGCAGTGGTCCCTCAGCCTCCAAACCTATGGTTTATTTTATTTGCATAATTCTTTCATCCTATGTAATAAATCCTTTTGCTGTTTATCTCTTACTGATTTCATAGATTCCTAGGGTCAGAAGGGACCTTGTAGATCATCGAGTCCAACCCCCTGCTCTAGGCAGGAAAGAGCGCTGGGGTCAAAGAACCCCAGCTAGGTGCCTGTCCAATCTTTTCTCGAACACCTCCAAGGTAGGGGAAAGCACCACCTTCTTTGGAAGCCCATTCCATATTTTCGCAACCCTCACTATAAAGAATTTCTTCCTGATATCCAATCTAAATCTACTCTCCTTTAGTTTGCGGCCATTATTTCTAGTAACCCCGAGGGGCACCCTGATAAACAGAGTATCCTCTATTCCCTGCTGACCCCCTCAGTATGTCTTCATAGGATCCTACCCACAGGCCCTCAACCTTGCAAGTAGCCCTTCTATGAAGCCTCTCAAGGTTATCCACATCCCTCCTGAAGTGTAGCACCCAAAATTGGACATAGTACTCCAGCTGCAGCCTGACCAATGCTGCATAGAGGGGAAGTATCACCTCCCTAGACCTGCTCGTGATGCCCCTGCCAATGCAAGAAAGAATGCAGTTAGCCTTACTTATTACCTCATCACATTGGCAACTCATGTTCATTTTTGTGTCCACTATGACTCCAAGATCCCTTTCCACTGCCGTGGTACTCAGAATAGTACTTCCCAGTCTATAGGCGCATCGGAGATTCTTTCTCTCCAGGTGCAGTACCTTGCACTTATCCTTGTTAAATTGCATCCTATTCTGATCCGCCCACTTTCCCAGTCTGTCCAAATCTGCCTGGATTCGCTCCCTGCCCTCCAATGTGTTTACTGAGCCCCATAGTTTAGTGTCATCTGTGAATATGGACAGATGCTTTCAATCCCCTCATCCAAATCACTGATGAAGATATTGAACAGCACTGGTCCAAGGACAGAGACCTGGGGAACACCACTGCTCACATCTCTTCAGGGAGAAACCACCCCATCCACCACCACTCTTTGGGTGTGTCCTATAAGCCAGTTTTTCACCCACCTGACTGTGAAAAAATCCACATCACAGCTACTCAGTTTGCTTGTGAGGACTGGGTGCGACACTGTGTCAAAAGTCTTTTTGAAGTCCAAGTAGGTAACATTTATCTCCGCCCCTGCATCTAAGCACTTTGTGACCTGGGCATAAAAAGAGACCAGGTTAGTCAGGCAGGATCTGCCTGCTATAAACCCATGCTGGTTTCCCCTTAACATTGTTTTACCTGCTGGCCCCCCACAAATGTGATCCTTTATGAACTTTTCTAAGGTCTTGCCAAGAATAGAGGTGAGGCTAACAGGCCTATAATTACCCAGGTCCTCTTTCCTCCCCTTCTTGAAAATAGAGACCATGTTGGCCCTTTTCCAGTCTTCTGGGACCTGTCCTGTGTACCATGAGCGCTCAAACAGTTGTGCCAATAGTTTCTCTATGACACCGGCCAATTCTGTTAGTACCCTTGGGTGAAGATCATTAGGGCCTGCCGACTTAAATATGTCCAACCCCTCCAAGTGCCCCTTCATTAGGTCGGTGCTAACCGTAAGTGGATTAGTATTTCTCTTATGCCAGACTAAAGTCTTACTGGGAAGTTGTACCATGAGCGCTCAAACAGTTGTGCCAATAGTTTCTCTATGACACCGGCCAATTCTGTTAGTACCCTTGGGTGAAGATCATTAGGGCCTGCCGACTTAAATATGTCCAACCCCTCCAAGTGCCCCTTCATTAGGTCGGTGCTAACCGTAAGTGGATTAGTATTTCTCTTATGCCAGACTAAAGTCTTACTGGGAAGTGTGTTTGTATCCAGTTGTCCAGGAACAGAGATGCAAAGAAGTCCATTTTATCCATCCTGTCTGTTACGAGTTGCCCTAGACCATTCTGTAGAGGCCCTATGCACCACCTTCTTGCTCCCCATGTACTTAAAGGACTTTTTGTTACTCTTAATCTTTGTTGCCAACTTGAGTTCTGTATCTGCTTTAGCCTTCCTCACTGTTTCCCTGCAAGCGTGAGCCAAGCAGGTGTACTGTTCCTTGGTGGCCACCCCCTGCTTCCACAGCTCCTAAGCCTCTCTTTCTATGAAGGCTTTCCTGGATTTCCCTGTTCAGCCAAGAAGTTTTTTTTGGCTCTTTTGCCTCCCTTTGTGTGAACTGGTATGGTGCCCCTCTGTACCTGCAGGATCAGTCTCTTGAGGAACTCCTACCCTTCTTCGACTCCCAGTTTACAGATGGGATTACCTCCCAGTCCCACTCTTAACTAATCTCCTGAGCTCGTTGAAGTTGGCCTTCTGGAAATCTTGCACTTGTGCCCTACTAGTTGTCCTTCCCACTTTTCTCCGGATAGTGAATCCTATCAACTGGTGGTCACTATCCCCTAGGTGACCTTGTACCTGTAGATCACCCACCAAGTCCTCCCCTGTGACCAGCACTAAGTCAAGTATGGCATTTCCCCTAGTGGTACTGCATACCTCCTGTGTTAGGTGCAGGTCCTGTATGCAGATTAGGAACCTGCGTGAACAGGCAGACCTGGCCAACTGCTCCTCCCAGCAGATGTCTGGATAATTTAAGTCACTCATGACCACTAGGTCCTTTGAGTGTACTGTCTTTGAGAGCTGTTTCGAGAATTCTAGGTCTAACTCCTCCTCCTGGTGGGAACCCATAAATGTCTTCCATGCCCTAAAGAGGGGGCCACTTTGCTGAAAAATCCCCACTGCAGCTGCAGAGTCCTGGTACAAGGGCAGAGGATCTGGGGTGCTGGGATTGGGAGCTACTTTGGGGCTATCTCTGTCTGTTCCTTGAGGCAAATGGCAGCACACTGGGGAGGAACTCAGAGTTGTGGGGGGTCCCTCATGGATGGGGTTTGTGACAGATGACAAGTACAAATATTAGGAATGTGCCTAAAATCTCTGCAAAATCTATGGAGTTGAATACAAAACTCTCAAGTCCTGTGATACTATACATATACCACTGAAATACACCATAAGGAGCCAACAGATTTTAGCTGATAACACTCCAAATGCCACGACTTAGAATTTGCAAAATATTGCAGAATGAAGCAAAATGGGTGAAATACTTTACAAATGTGGGAAATGACACAGATTTAATTTTATTATTTTTTTTGTAAGATTTCAGTTCTTGATAGTAAGCCAGTTTTGCTTGGAAGATTTTGATGCGTGTTTCACTGAGACATTTTACATTTCCTGTGATGCAAATTATTTCAGCAGCTGCAGCTTCTGTGCATACACATGTTGTCATTCATGCCAGATCAGACCAATCCCCTCTGTGATATCAAATCTCAGAAAATGGTCAAATATGATTTTTAATAATCATTTAACTTTTATATCTTGAATTTTATTTCTCTTGCTCAAAGAAAGTGTACACTTGCATTATGACATTTCTTATGACATTATGACATTTCCACCTTATTCTTCTGTAAATGTGTTATAAATAAATCAAGCATTAGAATTTTTTTTCAGTTAAAACATATTGGTTACCTTCCATGAAGTAATTTAAAAATGAAAAGATCTTGCTCATGCTTAAAAAAAGTCTTCACTCAAAATAAGTAAGTAAAATATCAGTCCCAGAGGCAAATATTTTGTCATGAAAATAGGGGATCATAACATACTGTTTTGTAACCTTACGAGAGCTGGCATAGCCTGTACCTTTTATATGAGTTTTAGCATTTGCTAAGTAGACCTTGCAAGTTTACATTGGATTTATTTGCATTTTACTGTCTGAAAGAACAGTCAACTTTTTCCTTTCTATTCTTCCAGCCAATTTCATATATCTCCAGTGTTTTAAAAGTTCAAGTTCTCAGCAGTTTTAGAAAACTGCCTTCATCTTTGCTGTATGTTTTGTCATACAGCTCTGAACCTCAGAATTAATTTGAAACATCTCCGTTTTTGAGCTCTTGGAGATCTGACCAGTTTGAGACTACTATGAGCCATCCCAGAGGTGAAGTGACTGTATTATAAACTTGGAACGTTTATGTTTTCATTACCTTTCTAAACACACACTCTTTTAGAATGAATAATGTCTGTATAATTGAGTATGGATTAGAACTGGGAACTGGGACAGGCAAGAGAGAAGATGACTTGACTTTCCAGCCAGCTGTTGAGTATCTGGCTGATGGTGCTACAAGCTTTCATATATTCCCTCCTCTGTCATAGAGCTGGTTCTAGCGGTAAATAGCAGAAGTGATTTTGTATCGCTAAAGGTCTGTTAAAGGGGATGATTGTGCCAGGGGGTGCCATAGTGAGGTATGGCACCCTTATGTCATATGCACCACACACCCCAAAATGGATGAAATGCAGCCACTTTTGTGTGTTGCTGGTCATGTGTCACTCACCTCTCTTCTGGCATATAACCAAGGCAGTTGTACTATTCATTCTGGGGTGTGTTATGTGCAGAGTGGGGTGGCATGCTTTACTGTGGCAGTCCCTTAGCAGCATGGATGTTTCCTAGGAGGATAGCTCAATAACATTAAATGCAACATGGGCTGAACATAGGGTTTGTAATGAAAATAGGGGATCACAATAGGTGCCACACAGGATCTCTCTCTCTCTCCCCCCTAATTCTCAGCTATGACATGTGTGACATTGTTCAAGTGACTTGCCTGTTGTGGCTTTTCTTATCTGCAAAATGGGAAGGATGATTGACAATAATATAGACATGTAGCCCTGTGGGGTCAGGCCAACTCTCAGGATCTCAATATTGCGCTGTTAGACAGGAGGGTGTGACACAATTGTACATATACAAACATGCAATTCAATTAGGTGCATATACACGCACACTACCAGCTCAGGCACATACACATCCAAACCAGCCTAGGCACTAATTCAAGCACATACATTATACACCCCAAAAGTTAGACACAGATCACTAATTCATATATCATGCACACAATGCCATATATATATACACATACCCAAACTCACCAGTTCAGACACATACAACCCACCTACACATACACACAGGTAAATTCCTAACTTGGATGGCACAGTGTGTATGTGTGTGCTTGGGGTACCTGGGACACTTGGGGGGTAGGTTCAGGTGAGAGAGAGTGAATTAAAAGTGTAGGGAGTGAAAGTTGCCAGAACTGGGATTAGAACCAGAGGACTACAGAGAAGCTGGCTAAGGAGCTGAGGCTTGGGTTTACTTAAGGTAGACTGGGGGCTGGAAACTGAGGCAGACAGCTGAGATGTTTCCAGGGGGGGGTGGGGGAGGGTGTGCAGATAAGTGGTGGCAAGAAGGAGACAGCCAGGAAAGAAACTGAGGCAGAAACCTGGTTGCTCAGGGGAAAAGGAAAAGGCAGTGGGGATAAGGCAGTGGCAAAGAAACAGGCGGTTTGGAGGCAGAGAAGAGCTCAGGACAGGTGTTGGAGGTGGCAGTGGGCCAGAAGCAGGAGAGGGAGAAATGAGACAGAAGTTAGAGGGACGAGGAGCAGAGATTGGCGCAGGGCCAAACCATAGTAAAGCAAAATCCAACTTAGGGGTCCAAATAACAGTTTTATTATACAGACACACTATACAGCCCCATGAAGTTATTGGTTCACACACACACACACACACACACACACACACACACACACACACTCACAATGGCAGCAGGAGAAGGAGACTCAGTGGAAGGGCTGGAGTCCAGGTAGGGAAGAGAAGCAGAGTCCAAGTCCTTGGTTGAAGAGCGGGTAGGAGGTGTTGTCCAGAGAGGGGTCACCGGCAGGGGCTCTGGGGGGGTAGGGGGGGTGGGATGGGGCTGGGTCAGATG
>NW_005842707.1:164772-170623 GCF_000455745.1 Alligator sinensis
AATGGTAGAGTTGCTGGTTCTGCAGGGTCTTTTGTCTTTCAAATGCTGGGTTCTTGTCTCTGTTCCTGGGTGAGGTCCGTGGTTCCTTGATGAATCAATGCCAGGTGATGGCCCAGTCATTACAGGCCTGCTACCATTGTATTTCAATCATTACCAATCACTCTCATTCATCCGGGAACCAATTTGCAAGGGAGGGGTACGTGACTCATACAGTTGCACCACAGGGGATGCCCAGGCAGAGGACACAAGATGGAGACTTGACATACAAAATGGAAACTTGACATTACTTTGGTTCACTTACAAACACAGGCCTAAACCATACAATATCCATATGAAACAATAAAAATCAATACGATAATGATAATAATACAATATACAACAGTAAGAATCAATACAAACCTAATAATAATACAATATAAAACAGTGAATATCCAAAACAAAAAACTTGCTACCAAAATAAAAATGTTAAAGCATATCCTAAGTCTGAGCTCGCTTATGCTTGTCTATGGGGAATAGAGAGGGAGAGAAAGAAAAGGCAGAAATAATTGGGGAAGGGAAGGGAATGCATATCTATTATATGTATTAAAAAAGAAAAACGGTGGGGTTTGCTACATAGGACATTTCACGAGTCTCACTGGAACCCTGGAGGCAAATTATTTAGGTTTTGCCCTGGACTCATGCCAAAGGTGACTCCCAGTCAGCCCAACTGTGAATGGCTACCTGGTTATTTTGGTTGGGGGAGTCGAAAGTGACTGGCTGCAATCCTCCCTTGTGTGTGGTTAGTTACAGAAACTGTGTGCCTACCTCAAAGATCTGTTAGGATTAGAGGACCTTTGACTTGACTTGATTGCTGTCACACAGAAGGTGTAGGGGGGGAGGCCTTGATGACTCTTTGGGGTGGGTACTGCTGGGAGTAGAGGCAACAGACCAATGGGTCTGTGGAGCCAAGAGGACAGAACAGGAGGAGGAAGATGCACACTTTGGCTGTCTGCTGGGAGGCCTGCTGTGTAAGTTAAATGGGAATCTTTAAAAGTTGTTTCACTAAGCAAGTGTGTTCGTAATCCAGGACAGAATATTGTCCATTCTATACCTCAAAGCAGTATGCTTTTGGGCACAGGACAATTTAAAACTTGGTGGTGGATAGCAGAAGAGAGATCAGGGGGAGAGAATATTTCTCTAGTTTCTCCTGTTCCCCTCCCCCTCCCCCCCCAAAAGGTGTGAGTTTGCAGCTGTTTAGAGGTTTGGAGCATTAGTAATTCAAGACAAAGATGGTAATATAGGATAGAGAAAAGGTGAGGTAGCCACAGTACATGATAATATATAATATCACATGGATATTACCCCCACACAGGTTGTTTGTATGCCTGCAACTATACGTTTGTTTTTTTTTAATTTGGATAAAATTAATTTAGGTGTTAGAGTATACTGTGGTGTTCAGATAATTAAACTTTCTTTCTAAAATTCTAAATGACAGTGAACATGGGAATTAAGTCTAAAGTTTCCAGCTAATTCCCATTGCCACAGAATCCCAAATAATTCTCTCTAACACCAGGTGACAGATGCCATCTATCTAGGCATAATACTTCCATTTCCAGTTAAAAAATATATGTAACTTCAGCGAATAAAACTACTATAAAAATCTGTTTCCTTCCCCTCCTCCTTCTCCCCCTCCCAATGAGTGAATGCTCAAAACATCCATCAATAGTTCTAAGCTGTCCAGAATTACTCTGTATCAGGTTGCTTGTATTAATACAGCCTGTACTATTTATTTGTGTCAAAAATTGTATCAGTCATTCCTATCCCAGTAATGCTACCCCTTCCACACAACATCCTTTCATAGGGTAATATTTCTAAGGCTTTTTATTAACAGGACATTTTTAGACTTTAGTACTTTAGAAATCTGTATTATACATTTACTAAAGAAGCTGCTATGTTTGTTAGCACATATCACAGCTATTTCTAGCCAGACAGATTGGTAGAAGTTTGCAATGGTAACAGCTAAGTATCCCACGAAATAATCTTCATACATTAACCTTACAAATACTGGCATTCTTAATTTACTGTGGAAAAGTACTTTTGGGTGGAGGAAGAAAACCAAAGGAGTCTTTATTTTATATAGTCTGTGTATGGCATGTTGGGTTTTTCCCCGATCATAAATCAGTTTCCCTTATTAATTTATATGCTAATGTAATGTGGGCACAATCTGACAAGGTGATAAGCAGTCCGCTCTTATCCAGCAGAACACTTAAGCACATGCTTAACCTGTGGGAAATCTCAGTGAAGTCAGTAATGTGCATCTGGTACAGATGTTTGAATAATAGCAGTGCATGTTGATGACTCTTAGTGAATAATGAATCCGTGCCTTTTGTTAACCTGTCAATTTCCATGTTATTGGTGAATAACTTGCCACTCTCCTGCTTTTGGCAAATTCTAGTGTGCGGTTAAACAATCTATTCTAAAATGCAAAGCACTCTAATCAGACTGTGGAAAAATATGTCAGGCCATAGTGCAGATGCATTCACAGAAAAGCTGTCAGGCAAAAAATATTAAAAAGTTAAATTTTACTTCACAGTTCTTTTGGAATGAGAGAGCATACGTTATGTCAAGCCTTGCAAATGAGTTGTTTTTTGAAGCTGCTCTGCATGATAGTGGAGCATTGTTAGAATATAGAAACAGACAATTTGTATGGAGGAGGGTTATTTCAACAGGGCCTTAATTTACAAGAAACATTCCACACTTTAATTGAGTACTTTTAAATATGCTGCATCTGCTTTAATAGACTGTTCTTGCTCTCTGCATATGTACAGTGTCATAAAGACACTTGAAATTTGTTCAGGTCTAGCTGTGAATCAAGGAGGAATAGCAACTTAGAGCCAAATGGTAAAGATATGCATTATTAAACATTAGAAATTTGTTTTGTTTTTGAGTTAACGTCCAATACTTTCCTGTTGGCTAGTTAATCCTATAAAGCGAAGTGACCTGTTTTCAGACACCAGAAACTATGTTCTTGTTTACTGTCCTCCTAGCTGCTAAATAAATTGTGCTTCTCTGTTTGATTACTTGTAAATTTTACAGGCCATTTAACTGGTGCAAAAGTACTTAAATGGGGTAATACAATGAGGATTAAGATAGGAAGCGTTAAAACCAAATGCCACTGCAGTATATTTTATACTTGTTATGGATTCTACCAGAATTGTATTCCTTTAATGAAAAGCAAAGTGTGTTATAAATGTATTATAATAACTCACAAAGACACTCTCACAGACCCAGAGAGACAGGCTTCCATCTGCAGCTCCCTTTGTGCAAAAATGAAGTTTATTTCCTACCTCTGGGGACTTTTTACCATTTTGTACCATCTATACTTTTCCCAGAGCCTGATGAAGGGACTTTGATCCTGAAAGCTTGCAGAAAAGGACAATTTTCTTGTGATTTCCCAGTTGGTCTAATAAAAGGTATCATTTTGGAACCAAGAGTTCAAGTTTTTTGCATGTCTTATAATAACACAGGACTTCTTCTGGGTCAGATTATTGCCTTATCCCAGACTATCTCTGAAGGAGAAGCTAACACCTGCCTGGTGCTTTTGTGGAAATGATGCTCCTTTCTTCCTGTCTCTGGGCAGAGTTTCACTAGGCAGTATTCACACACTCTTTAACTAAGTTCCAAAGGGTAGGGGATGCTAGTCATTGTTCTCTGCTAGGTGCCCCTCCTGAATCTCTAGTTATTAACCCATGATCTTTACTCCTATTCCTGTTTTTTCATCTGTTGTCCCGAGCATTTAGTTGCTATGCATTTAGTGGCTCCCTCCCTAGGCTCATTGTCTATGTATAGCAAATGAGGCTGCTTTGAATAGGAAGTTGGACAAGATGACCTTGTCCCTTCTGGTCCTACTTTTCTGTGATTCTATGATTCTTTCACTCCAGGAATTTGCTGAGGGCCAAATCCTGATGTTGATATCCTACCTAGATATACAGATACTAATTGGATTTTAGGAGACAGTCAACTATCAATTTTGTTACATTAGCATTAAATATTGTTAGGTCAATATCTAGATGTGCATTAAAAGTCAGACATAAATGAATAGATTCAGATAAGAAAGCTTGCTGTCTTCCAGTGTTCTCCTTGATCTGTGACTTTCCTATATTGACTCCAACATCCTGCTTTTACAGCAGGGCCTCCTTTTATCAGTTTTGAATTTTCTGCTTCTTGTTTTCAAGTGATGGAGAAGGGCGAGAGGCTGTGCTGATCAGTTTTCACTATGCTATTTCAGACTTCAGGTGCATGATGGCAAAGCACTTACAGTATTTTGCTATGGCTGTAGAGGAGGAAGCTCGAGTCTCATTCTGGACTTGTGCCAAAACCTATCCCCTAGGGCAGGGGTTGGCAAAATGTGGCCCAGGGGCCAGATGCGGCCTACCAGGCCATTCTATCTGGCCCGCGGATCCCCTAAAAAATTTAGAAAATTAATATTAATCTGCCCTGGGCTGCCTATCATGCAGCCCTCAATGACTTGCTGAAACTCAGTAAGCGGCCCTGCGCCCATAATAATTGCCCGCCCCTGCCCTAGGGAGTCATTTGACCAGGAGGGGGCTGGGCTTGAGCTATATGGGCATCTCTACACATGACGGAACTCTGCTCCAATGTGTGCTAATTATCATGCGTTGGAGCAGACTCAATTGATTGAACAAGCTTTAGTTAAAGGACCTCTGCTACCATTTTGAAGTGCAGGATGCTGAATACATATGACGCTGTGAGCACTTTAATTAGAGCAGTTCTCAGAGCCACTCTAATTTAAAGTGCCACCCCTTCCAAAACGGAACACATGTATAGATGCCCTGTAATCCCAGGGCCTGAGCAGGTTAGGCAATCCAGCCTCAGGAACCACAGGGAGAAGAGCTCTTGGCAGCAGGGCTGCAACACGGCTCCTGCCTTAACTGCTGAGCTGGGGTAAGCAGCACTAAGTCCAGGAACAGACCAGGCCTTAGAATAGATAGGCTTGGGAACAGAAGCAGGTGAGCCCATAGCCTGGCGAAGGGCAGCAGAGAGTGAAGGGCCAGGGTACTCAAAGTCCAGCTAGTGAGTAGAACTAAGGTTACCATGCATCCAGGTTTACCGGACATGACCTCTTTTTAGATCCTCCGATCTGCGTCTGGGCAGTTTTTTTTCAAATATGATCAAATGTCTGGGATTTTGGTCAGCTCAGCTTCAAAGTTTTTCCTGGCTTGCCCAACAAGGAGCTGCTTGGGACTGGCAGGAGCGGGTGGGGGAGCAATTGGAGGCAGGGTGCTCACGCACGTGGCCAGCATGCAGCCTGGCAGGGGGTGAGAGCAGCCCTGGCAGATAGATGCAGGTAAGTGTGTTGAGGGCAGGGATTGCTGTGGGAGGGCAGGGAGGGTACGTGTGTGTGTGTGTGTGTGTGTGCGCGCGCGCGTGTGTGTGGGTGGTTGGGTGGGTGGCAGGGGCGTATGGAGGGGATGGGTGTGTGAGGGGGGTGGGTGCCTCCTGGGTCTGGAGGAAGCTGTCCGGGTGCTGGGGCTGCAGCATGACAGGGGAGGCAGGGGAGGTGCCTGCTCTTTCAGTGGGGGAAGAGGGCAGGGGCACCCTTCAGGGGCAAGAGGAAGCTGTGTGGCGTGGCTGGTGGCATTGGGGCTGGTGCCTGTGCTTGCAGGGGCGGGGCAACCAGGAGATGCTGCAGGGCTA
The DNA here is from genome assembly GCF_000455745.1 of Alligator sinensis. NCBI lineage: Eukaryota > Metazoa > Chordata > Crocodylia > Alligatoridae > Alligator > Alligator sinensis. The sequence goes on from NW_005842707.1 coordinate 170,470, forward strand.
TGGGGAGCAGAGGGCTGTGGGTCAGGAGTAACGGGCACTGGCAGGGCTGGGGAGGGGGAGAGGGCTGTGGGTTGGGAGTGAGGGGCACCAGCAGGGATGACGGGGTGTAAGAGCTGCAGGTCGGGGCAAGGTCAGCACCAGCAGGGCTGGAGGG
>NW_005842707.1:170685-197435 GCF_000455745.1 Alligator sinensis
GTGGCTTGGATGTGAGGGGCAATGGAATGGGCAGGGGCAGGGCACCAGCATATCACTGCCACCCAGAATCACCCTGCCGACAGGTGTCCTCTTCTTTTGCAACTGGAAATATGGTAATCCTAAGAACAGCGCCTGAGTGAGGTGAAGCAGGCCTGGGAAAAGGGGCTAGGGGCCCAGCACCAGTGAGGGGCAAGGCAGACCTTGGAATAGATAGGTCTAGGAATAGAAGTATGGCCCAAGAGGGCTGCTGAATGCACATCTGAATGACTGAGTGGTTGTGGAAGGGACTGAAGGGGAGGTATGGAGATCTTAACTGGCCCTGTGCCTTAGGAGGGTGAGGCAGCCCTTGGAAGAGATAGGTCTGGGGCCTACAGGGAGATAGTGCTTGAGCCCAGGAAGGACTAGGTACTTGGGGAGAACATCCAGTGCCTGGTGGGGAACTAAGAGAGTCCGGTGCCCATGCGGGGCTAGGGTGCAAATGTCCAGTGCCTGGGGAGGAACCAGGGGGTTCCGGTGCCTAAGGGGGAGTAGGCTGCATTGAGAGACGCTTCAGAGGTTGGGGCCTTCTAGACGGCAGCATGTGGGGCCAAAGGACCCAAACCCATATGGACAATATGTCAGTAGGGCTACAGAGTCCAGAGGTCTGGAGCCCAGGAAGAGCAGGGACCGGGGCTGGGAGTCTGTAGCCTATAATGCTGATACAGCCCAGGAGAGTGGGAGGGGAGCCTCAAGACAACCTCCAGTCATGTGGGAAAGCCCAAGCAACACAAAGTGTTCAAGACTTTCTTGCAGATTGACCTTCTGGTCTTTCAGGGGTATTGGGATATAGAATCAGTCCTGCAGTGCAGTTCCCGAAATACCATCTTGAGGCAGAATGGCAGTAAGAAAGGAATTGGTACCAAAGCCCTCCTGACTTGTGCAGAGGATCATGTGTGACAGGAGCCTTTTTGGAGCATGAATAGGTTTTTGTTCTGGTCATTTCAGCAGAAATTTTATTTGAATTGAAACTGGCCTTTTCTTTATGGTATGAGATATCTTATCAAAAGCTTTGTGAAAGTCCAAGCAAATCAAGTCAAATGGGTCACCTTCATTTATTATATCTACTTTCTAGTTACTTTTTTTGGCTTATTCAAAGAACTCTGAGCCATAAAAGGTGAACAGTTCACCCTTCCAACCATGTCCGATCTGATCAAGTTCAGCTTATCCAAATGTTCTGTCATTCTATTCTTAATTATTCTCTGTCTGAGAAAGAATATATGCTATTTTCAAAAAACTAAGATATCACTTTCTCTGGGTTTATAATTATACTGTAGGGAGTTTAGTAGGATGTCAAAGTAAGATTTCTGCTGATATGACATTCTATTTCAGAAACAATGTCTTGTTTTTGTTGATTTCAGGGGATTGACAAAAGAAAACAATGCTACCATTTTCACATGGTTTGACCCATTAGATTGTTTAGTGGAAAGTATTTGAGTAGGCGGCAAACTGAATTGCTTTTACATTTTCAAGACACTTAAGATAGAAAATAGAAAAGACAGCACTAGATAAACATGCTGCATATATAATAATATTACTGCCAAGGAAATTTAATTCAGTCTTCTGTGATGGGTTTGGGCAGATGCACTGCATTCAGTCAGAGATAAGGTAATGCATGCAGTGCAGGCTCGAGTAACTGGGAACAGAATGAAATTGATATTTTGCATTAGTCGTGTATTATTTATTGTATCTGATATAAGCATACAGCAGATACCTGATACTACCACCATCTGCATGATATCAGATACTGCCTGTCTATGTGGCAGTCATGAAATAGTGCTATTTTAATGTTCTGCATGATGTCTGATGTAGACAAATTTGATTTAAAGCTACTTTAACTGTTGTGTTAGTACATTTTAAAATTGATTATTGTTTCTTAGGGAAAAACTATAATTTAAAATTGGTATTTCTCCTAGAACATAAAGAGTCAGGTCCTGATAAATGCAGGGCTGCCTTTAAGAGGTCCATGGTATAAAAATCAGCAATTATACTCTATTGTATGATAATAAATTAGTAGTCACATATTAAGAGGGGTATCTGCAACAGGACATGTTAGTTTCAAGCTACTTTGGAGTTAGGACAAACTATCAAGGAGAGGAAAATTTTAAGGGTTATGAGAACTACTCACTAGACTCTAAAAATAAATAAATGCCAGTAATATCCTTGAAGAGAGAATGAGGAAAGCAAGAAAATACAATGCACAAGATGACGGGGAGGCATTCAGTTATTTCAGAAGAAAAGGAACTGTCATTAGAAGTTCTGACTATGTAAAGACACCCTTGCAGTCTTGTGCAGTCTTGTGCTTCAGTGCTTTATCTAATGAAGGAAAAGGTCTGAAACTCCAGAAAGCTTACATAAAAAAAATGAGTGCATTTATAGAAGAAACTATTGTTATTGTACTTGGATTTAAATCACTTTAGAAAGGAAATGCATTGGATCAAGTTCCTCTAATTGAAACATTAAATAGTTTCATCACTGAAGTATCTGAATCCCAGATGAATCACTGATGTTAGTGTTCATGCTCAGAACACACCTTTCTGGTATTTTAGGACACATGAATGCCCAATCAGCTACTGTACAGTGAGCTAGAGATTGGTAAGAGAAATTTTGCTGCCTTAAATGCTCTTAAGTGATGCTTGGTATAAGCTGCAGTGTACCAGCTGACCCCTAGGATCCCATGATTGTGGATAGAAGCTGATGGTACACCAAGATAAGTGGAACTGTGGTGCATTTTTGAATAGCAACTGGGTGCCAGTGGGCCAGAAGAGTCCCTAAGATGAAGATAACAGAAATAGCAATGGATGCATTTACCAGATATTTGGAAAGCCTCCATTACAAGGGACACCTATGTCCATACTGACTGTAGGGTTAAAAAAAGGGAGCCTAATATGTTTGAGTAAATGTGTGCAAAAACCCTTCCAGGTTCATTTGCTCTGAAATTGGAAAAAGTTGGTATTTGAATAAGCCTGGTTCCCTTATGAATGAACCTGATGGTTGAATCATGGAATCATAGAAAGTAAGGGTTGGAAAGGACCTCAGGGGTCATCTAGTGCAACCCCCTGTTTGGGGAGCCAACTCCAGTGCTTTACTACTACCCTCTTAGTGAGAATGCGTATCTTAATATCTAACCTCAACTTCCCTTGCTGGAACTTGAGACCATTGCTCCTTGTTCTGTCATCTGCCACCACTGAGAACAGTCTAGCTCCATCCTCTTTGCAGCCACCCTTCAGGTATTAAATCCTCCCTCAGTCTTCTCTTCTCCAGATTAAATAAGCCCAGTTCCCAAAGCCTCTCTTCATAAATCAAGTGCCGCAGCTCTCTAACCATTTTCATTGCCTTCCTCTGGACTCTCTCCAGCTTGTCCACAACCTTGCTCCAGCCGGGGGCCCAAAACTGGACACAGTACTCTAGATTTGGCCTCGCTAGCAGAGCTGACCTGAGCAGGGTGCAGGGCCCTGGGCAAATCAGCCCATGTGGGGCCTCGCCCCTGCTCCAGTTCCATGGTCCTGGACCTGAAGAAGCGGAGTGAGGGGTAGCAGGGGTGGGGGGTAACAAGCAGCTGGATGCGGAGCAGCCGTTCCACCTGGCTCTGTGCTGCCGCTGCTCCGTCCCGCACTGTGGGGTCCCCCAAGGTGCGGAGCCTGTGGTGATCGCCTCAATTAACACCCCCCACCCCCCGGGACAGCCCTGCTGGCTACTGTCAAATAGGGAGGAAGAATCACTTCCCTTGATCTCCTAGCAATGCTCCTACTAATGCAGCCTAGTATGCTATTTGCCTGTCTTGCAACAAGGGCACACTGTTGGCATATATTCAGTTTACTGTCTAGTGTAACCCCCTGATCCTTTTCTGCAGAGCTGCTGCTTAGCACCAGCCCCCAGCCTGTACTGGTGCATGGGTTTGTTTCATCCTAAGTGCAGGATTTTGTATTTGTCCTTGTTGAACTTTGACATTTTTTTGGTCCAGTCCTCCAGTTCATCTAGGTCACTGAATCCTAGCCCTACCCTCCAGAATATCTGCTACTCCCTCCAGCTTGGTGTCATCCATAAAACTTGCTGAGGGTGTACTTTATGCCATCTTGCAGATTGTTGATGAAAATATTGAACAAGAGTGACTCCTGGGGCACTCCACTTGATACCAGCTGGACATGGAACCATTGGGCATGTCCTGATGAGTGTGCAATTGCAGGGGCATGCGTTTCCCATGGGACAAATAACAGTGGTCCATGTTTGTGCCACTGCTTTTTGTTCCAGCATATGCCCCTACACGCGCACTCTGGTGCATAGCAGATTGACCCAGGTGGGGTAGGGGAGGCTGGGACCAGCACCTGTGCTGTTCCGAGAAGCCTTATCTGGGGTCCTGGGGGCCTCCTGGGGCAGCAGTGGCACTGAGCCAGCTGCTTGGAGCTCGGCTGGGAGCCAGAGCGTGGCTCTGGCTGACTAGTCTCCATTTCTGGCAGCGCACGCTGCTGCTGCATTGTGCCGTGCTGCTTTTTTAGCAGTGTTTTTTTTTTTACACCAAGATCTCCTAGTGTCAAAAAACCCCAGTATGCTGCTAATTAGCAGTCTGGCAAATGGGTGCAGATTCACCACATGCACCTTGCAGCACCTCAAACAAGTTTGATTACTATCCTTTGAGCCTGATGATCCAGCTAGTTTCTATCCACCTTACAGTTCATTTATTCAACCCACACTTCCTTAGCTTGCTTGTGAGAATGTTGTGGAAGACCATATCAAAAGCCTTGATAAAGTCAAGGTATATCACATGGACTGCTCTTTCTGCATCCATAGAACCAGTCATCTTCTCATAGAAGGTAATCAGGTCAATCAGGAAAGACTTGCCCTTGCTCTCTAGCTGCACTGGGGCAGTAGGCTCAGATTAAGCTTTCATCATGAAGAAGTGCCCCAGTTAAAAATCTTTCTCTCTCCAGACAGAGTATAAGATTTTGGGGCCAGGAATGGAAACTAAACCCAGCATTCAAGGTAAAAAAAGTCTTTAGAGTCCTTCTGCAGTTCAAGTCTGGTGACTTGTCAGGAGACTCCAAGAACAAATGGATAGAAAACAAACAGGGAACCAAAAACTAACCAAATTGTCTCTGAACAATAAAATTGAGTCATTCTGGCAATGTTCTGTGCTGTCCTCTCATGTGAATCCATACCTATGATCTTTACATATTCCTTTCCTGAACCAGGGGTAGGCCATAGGCCACTAACTCTTTAGGAAGGAGGTTTCAAAGTGCACGTTTGAGGAAGTGAAGTACCTGGTAATTTTAAGGCCAGACAAAAAAGAGAAAAAGATGGCCCCTTAGGATGCAGTAGGGAAATACAGCAATATATAACCCCCTTATTAAGAACAGCTAAACTCAATTGCTTCTAAGATGACAGATGACCTCTGGCTTTTAAGAATCCCATCTCCTAGTGCACCTGCTGGCAGGGAAGGAAAGGAAAGACAGTATCTATTTTTTTAACTTATGAAATGCAGTCGGGTAAGATATTGAGCAAGGGTACAATAACACAGATGGGGAGCAGGAACCTATAGCCCTGCAGGATGTATCCAGGCCTTTTGTTTTGACCCACAGATGTTGGAGTTTGGCATTTAGTGATGGTCACTTTTCTTATGCTGCCACAGAGAGAAGGGGCCAGATTCTAGCACCTGCCTGTGCACCTGCCTCTGATCCAAGCTGAGTCCTTCTGGCCTGTAACCTGACAGGTTGTCAGTCACTGACTTAGACAAATATCAACCCCACACATACTCAGGACAGGGTATAATCAAGTTGAAGTGAATTGTCTGTTTTCTCCATCTTTTGCCTCGTGTGCTAGTGTCTGTTGTCCATGCAGAGGGTGAAGTGGAGTGAGACAGTTGTGGGCAGCTGTGGGACAGCAGTTGTCAAGGATGTGGAACTTACTCCTACGAGTGAAAACTCCAACCCTGTCAGGTTGCCAGTTTATGCCTTATGGTTAACTGAAAAGCTTACTAGAAGCTATCATAAAGGGCAATCTTTGTTTTCTGTATTAAGATTGTGCTTTGAAGAGTTCTGTGAGCCTTAGAAATTTAGTCTTGCATGTGATTTGTACATGGACAGTTCCTAGAGAAGCTATCATTTGACTGAGGCAAATAGTACTAACACGTCCAGTTCGTGTTTCTTGAACCAGGTTCTCTTCTGACTTAGAGCCTGGTCTGCCCCCTGAATGATGCCATTGGTGATGTACGTTGCTGGTTCCAACTGGGTATAAATTGACTATTCATAATGAATTTATTTATTTGTTAATATGCAGTGGCACAGATTCTCTTGTCTTAGGAGTTGTAGGGACTGCCCCTGCAAAAGCAGCAGTCATGACTAAATCATAAAATTCTTTATGCACTGCCCAAAATCTGTCACATCTCTTTGCTTATGAGAGGACCTCCAGTTAAGTATGGCTCAGTCATGCCATATGTAGAATATGAAGGAGTGAACCCCAGATACCCAGTCGTCCACCAGTTTTTCTTTTAAGGGAAAGTCTTGTCACTTCCTCTTCCATGGGGGTGAGAGGCCCCTTTTCTTTGGAGCTACTGAGGGTCTTCTGCAATGGTATGTGTCTCTTAGACCCAGCTTCCCACGAAGCGGGTGCCATGGAACCATATCTATGGGACTTTTATACTAGTAAAATGGAGAAAAGACCAAAGGCTTTTTTCACTGACCTTTCTCTGCCCCTTGTTCACATGGAGTGCTGCTAGGATCACAGCAGCCTTTTGCAGAGTGGCTCCACTCCCACTCTGTGGTCTCGAATGGAAATCTCTTTGCTGCTGCTTCTCCTTCCAATGTCCAGGAAAGAGTAACAGACTTGGAGGATTTATATTTGTTCACAGACGATTTTATTTGCTGTTAAGCTGCTGGGTTGGGATTAAGCAAATCAAGATTTTATTTCCCTTCCTCTCCACTAGTTTTGCATATTGCCAGCTGGTTTAAGGGTATGGACAAATGAAGAAAACTGCAAATCAGCTGTTCTGTCCATGCGTTTGCATTTATCCTTTAATGCACCAGCCCCTCTGCTTGGCTGCTGGGCACACCCCGAGGCATGCAGTGGGGTTTAGGCACTGCAGCAACCATTTCCTGGTGGCCTCTGCAGCAGCAGCTCTTTTTGGCTGCTGCCACTGCCGAATCTGGCCCCGCTGCCCAGGCACCCTGGCCCATCTGCCCCCACCCACCGCTAGGCACAGGATATGTGCAAACAGGGTGCCTGTCTGGCCGACTGGGATGGGACTGTGGGCTGGCAGGGAGCAAGGTGGATGAGCTGGCAGGGCTGTGGAGACCCTGGGATCTTGGGGCATTGACAGCGCAGGGCTAGGGCTAGGGCCCAGGGCAGAGGTGCAATCCATTGCCTGTATGCCCCTGAAATGGGCATCGGTTCCATGGGCGGGGTGTGCAGGGAGCAGATCATGGCTTTGCCCTGGCCCCTGGCCCCGTGCTGTCAATGCCCCAAGATCCTGGCCCCAGCCCCACTCACCCCACTCCTGCACACAGCTCCCCACCCCCCACAGACCGAACTCATCTGCCCAGCCACATGCCCTGCCTGCATGGCTCCCAGCTGGGCTCCATGGAGACCCCAGGTTCACAGGATGCTGACAGCATGGGGCCAGACCCGGAGCCAGGGTAGAGTCCTGGTTCTACAGGAAGAAACGTGTGGACATCAGCTGGCAGCTCTGCCCTGGCCCTATGCTGTCACCTGTAATCCTAGGATCTGTGTGGAGCTGTGTGGGCAGGACGTGTGGCTGGGTGGATGGGATGGGTCTGCTGGAGGGTGAGGAGCTGTGACTGGGGCTGGGGCCAGGATCTTGGGTTGGTGACAGTGCAGGGCCAGGTCAGAGCCACAATCTGCTCCCTGCACACCCCTGCTCATCACAGGTGTGTACAGGCAGTGGTTCATGGCCCTGCCCCGGACCCTGGTCCCAGTTTCATCGCCCTGCAGCCCCACCCTGTGATCCTGGCCTTACCCGCCTGTCCTGCTCCCAAACACTGCTCCCTGCCCACCTATTGCCCCATCCCACATAGGGAGTTTTGGTGAGCTGTTGCATGGAGGAGGAAAGGGAAGAGGATGCTGACCTGGCCTACAGCAGCTCAGCAAAACTAGCTATGGGGCCCATATAATTGCCCACCACTGGCTTAGCTCCTAGGTACCAGGAGCCAAGTGCAGGGAGCAGTGCTTTGCCCTGCTGGTTTCCTATTGCCTCCTTCTGCCATTCAGCTGATCACTTGGGTGGACAAGGAGAAACCAGCTGGGGAAAGTTTCCCTAAGCATCCGGCCTGAATGAGCAGAACCAGGTCAGGACAGCTGGGAGAGGAGGTGTCAGGTGTCACAGTCAAGAGCCAGATTACCCCTTCCCTGCCCATGCAGTTGCTGCTGAATTCAGGGTTTGGACCCTCACTGGCATAAAAACTGCAGTGGTTGTGGGACCACAGAAGGATTAACCTGGCTCTTGGCAGGGATGCCTCACTCACAGGAGCATCCTGCCCATGCTCAACTCAGTTCTGGCCACAGCAGTGTCCCCCCCCGCAGCTTCCATTTAAACATTATCAGGTACCCTGCTTTTGAGGGTAGGGTGGGTGAGGATCAGAGCAGCCCTTGGGGAGGGACTATGCCGGGGCGGGCAGTTATTTCTGGTGGAGAGCCTCTTACTGAGTTTTGGCAAGTCGTCGAGGGCAGCATGACAGACAGCCAGAGGCAGATAAATATTGATTTTCTAAATTTTTTAGGGGCCCCACGGACTGGATAGAATGGCCTAGTGGGCCGCATCTGGCCCGCAGGCCACATTTTGCCCACCCCTGAACTAGGCTGTAGCATACCTTCCACAAAGGTTGGTCACTGTTGCCTTAGAGGAAGCAATCTGGTGATTTAAGCATGTAAATTACTCTATAATAATAATCATCATCACACTCATTCATTTAGTCTAACATATAGCTGCACACCTGAAATGTGATTCTGGCTGCATAGCTTCCCTTTGGTTTGTTCTGTTTTAAATTACTTAAATAGGCAGATCTAGTTTAAAAATAACCCATGTGACTGTATCTGAGTGAAGGTCTGTCAATATAACACTCACCTTTTTAGAGGAAAGTGAAACTTAATAAATGAAACTTAATCTCATTCAACCAGATTTACCTTTAAAAAAAAAAGACTTGCTAGGGTTGAATTAAGGAGTAACAAAGCTTGCTTTCATACTGCAATCCTATCTCATGTTTTTGGATTCAGACAGTGGTTGTAAAGTTACAACTGTCCAATATGATCAGTAACAGCTCTGAGAAATGTTGAATTTGTCTCAGGAACAATGAGTCAAATTATCTGCTTACCTTCAGTGGAGTTTCATTGGAACGCACAACAGACAAGCTCATGCTATCCCTTTGATAGAATACATGGAGGTCTTACCCTCACCTGCTTCTTTCTTTTTATATCTGCTTCCATTGATGTAAGTACTGCTGCTACCCTGAATGGTCTGTGTGCCATTGGAGGCCTATTATGTCCTTTTGCATATCTTCAAAGGGCTAGTTACACTCATTCTTAGTGGTTAGTTTTGGACTATGCCAAGAACGGTGCTGTTTTTCAAAGGTTATTTGTTCCATATACTACTTTTTCCTTCACTTTGTTTTGTCTATTGAGGATGTTGTGAAGCTAGCAACCAGAAACTATACCTATGCATAACGTTTTTTATTTTTGTTTATTGAGCATGGCCATCTTAGTTGCAAAATGTTTAACTTGCACAGCTGTACAGCAGATAGAGGAGTCTTTTAAACTGTCCTCATTACTATCTATCATCTTTTAAAAGTAAACAGCCAAGAGTTTTTAATTTGTTGCTTTTTTGTTGTCTTTTGGCAGATATATTCTTGTGCTGAACAGTTTTGCTAAATATAAGCCTTTTTAAAAATGCTTGACATGGCTTTGTTTTTTTATGTCTCCATTTTAGAACTGTTCCCCAGACTATGTATTCTAATCTGGCAGCTACTAAACAGACTACATTTCCATTGACTTCAAAGGAGTTTTTGCTTGCTTTATTGGCCGTATGAATAGGTTTTAAACTAGTACCCTATTTACTCAAAACTAAGATGAGTTTTTTTTCCCTCAGTCAATATGGGGATGTGGAGTGAAGCCCCTTGTCTTACATTTGAGTACAATTGGAGCTCCTGCTCCTGCTTGCCCTGCTGCTTGCCTCGCTGCAGCCTGGGGAGTAGCAGAGTTAGTGGGGTAAATTTAGGGTGACCTTCCAATAATAAGATTCCAAGCATGGAAATTAATAACAAAATTATAAATTTTCTATATCTAGAATCTGATTATTGGGGGTTGTCTTAAATTCAAAGTTATCTTGGATTCAGATAAATATGGTATCTTGGATATAACTTGGTTTTAAAGCTGTATTTTAATTTGGCTTTCCCCATTCAGAAAACCCAGACTGAAGTACCACAACTGAGTTCAAACCCAAGTAGTGTTTGATGTAATCAGTGCTTCAGAAACTATTCAGAGGCATTAAGTTTTACTAACTTGATGGTACTAGAATGCGTTGAGTAAAATGTCTCCAACAGAGGATGGCTGACCAACTGGAAGGTATTGTGAGAAGCATAGTTTGTCCCTTCTACCTGGAGGTAAGATGGAGTACATGGGCTGGGGGTCTGTTGACTTAACTTTTATTTCTCTTATACAAATGTAAATCAAAAGAAACTTCATGGAAAACAGTGGAGTTTTATCAGTGTGGAACTAGTGGCAGTATTATTGAAAGCAGCCCCATGTTTCTATGGTGAGAATGTGGCATATTTCATGATTTTTGCAGATTTCAGAATTGGAAACAATAATCTGATAATATGAGCGCTGGGCACAGAGGCGTGGTTACGTCCTACTTCTTTTGGATGTTTCCTTTTCTTATGCATCTAAAGCAGGGGTGGGCAAAGTCCTGCCTGAAGGCCAGATCGGGCCCACAGCAGACTCCATATCCCAGCAGACCCTGCCTGCATTGCTGCAGCTGGTTTCCATGGAGACCCCAGCAGCAGCAGGGGGGCCAGGGTTTCCTTGGAGACTGGCCCCAGCAGCACTGGCAGGGTGCACAGCTGGGTGGGGAACTGCTCTGGGGCCAGCTTGCGGTGGTGACAGCATGGTCCAGGGCTGGGATAGAACTCCTATTTGCCACTTGCATACAATGAACACCCACAAGCATGGGTTAGTTCTCACCCTGGACACTTCCTTCTTCCTTGGAAAGGCCTGCCTTTCCATGCAAACAATTCCTTCTCCTGGGCCTCTCTTCTCACTTCCTCTTCCTGTCCTGATTTATTTCCTGGTCCACCAGTCAACTTCCCCTCATTTACTCATTGACTGAGCCAGCTGTGGCCCCTTAGGCATGTGTCCTATTACCAGCTGGCTAACTGATTTGGGTTGCAAGCCTGCAGCTTCTTACAAGGAAGTGCATAAGAAACAGGGTAGAGTAATCCATCTTCTGCCATACTCACTCAGTTACCACAAGTTGGTTACATCCCTCACTCTTGTATTTTATAGCTAGGGACCTACCAAAATCACCATTTCATGATTTTTGCAGAAACCGTGATTTGGGGGGTTCGCAAAAAAGTGCAGGCTCCCTGGAAAAAAATGTACCAAAAATAAAATGCTGGCTCCTTCTGGGGAGCTAGCAGTCCTGACCACGCAGCCTGCCAGGGGGAAAGGGGATGTGGGGATGCCAGCACAACAAGATGGTTGCGACCCCTGCCCCTTGCTGCTGATTGGCTGCAAATGCTGTCCATCATACTGCCCCACTCCTCTCCACCAATCAGTATTGAGGAGAGGGGCTGCATGACAGCCGTCCACCAATCGGTATTGAGGGGAGGGGCCGCATGATAGCCCTCACAGACAGGGGCGGGGCCTATTGGGTAATCACAGGCACGAGTGGGGCCCACTGCACTCGGCCTGTGAAAATGGCTGCTAGCTCCACAATCTGCATGTGAAATCAGCTGGCAGTCACCTTTAGTTCAATAGGCCCATATTCATAGCTTCTGTTGGGACTGTCCTTTTTGAACCCAGTCCTATGATTGCCACAGGTTGTTGCAGAGGCCAGTGAGTTCTACATGTTAATTATGAATACAATTATTTCTTCCCCTCAACAAGTACATTTTGAGTTCTGTCAATGAGGCATCTAATGTGTGCATTAGATAAACTTGCATATATGGTACTAATAAGATGCCCCATCATACTAAGTCCAGTACTTCGGAGAAATCCAGATGAACTGAGTCAGACTTGCCTTTATCATCTGATCTACAATCCTGTTGAGAGAGAAAAAAAGGGGTGTCTGACTGCACTTACTTTCCAGGAAACCATGTTGCCTGACATTAAAATTATTAATTTATTTTTAACCTCTCACTGTTTGGCAGAGTACTGATGAGCTGTTTCATCACTTTGCCAGTGCTTGAGAGTAGGTTAAGCAGTTAGCCATTCCCTGATTTATCTCTCTTATTTTTTTACTCTGTGTATTGGATTTCCCTAGGTTTTTTTATATTTGTGGAAAGTTGACAGTGGTTTCATCAGCCAGTTCTATTTAAACTCTCAGGTATAAGTTATCTGGCCTCTTGATGTGAAAATATTTAATTTCAACAGATGCTCTCACATCCTATTTTATTATACGCATCAAACTTTCTAACCACTGTTGTGTAGGATGGATATATCTTCTTATTTTTTTTAATACAGAACAGAGGTCTGTTTTTCTGCATCACCACTTAATATTTCACCTAGCAATAGATGTATGCTTAGTCTAGGGCTTTTTGTTTCTAATATACTTAAAATGCCACCTTATTGTGTTTAACCCTCTTGACCACTGATAAATTATTAATTCCTTTAACTTCCTTTATCAGCTGTCTCCATTCTTTAGCTGCTTTCACATCTCTTTGAATTAGCATATTTTTTTTGACTAGCATGACATTTTTTGTTGTTAGAATTGTGGCTTTCTTGAGAAACTTATAGGATGTCCTCAAACAATTCTCAGTTTGCACTAGTACTGTACTTCCCACTTAAGTTCTTTTATGCTGACAGTGGCTTTAAATAGAAAATTGAACTTTTAAAGTTCCAATAATATGCATTATGGTTGGTGCAATATTGCAATATTTTTTTGTTTGCACAAAAAAATGTTATCAGATAATGATGACTGGTTGGTTCCTAAGCAACCTAATTTTTATGTCAGCGATTTAACTCTTTTTTGATTGTCAGAAAGACGTCCAGTATTGATTTACACCTTGTTGGGTACTCGGCTTTCTGTGTTACGAACTTTTCATATATTATTACTAGAAACTTTAATAATGTTTTGCTACTGGCTGCATGACCCCCTCTTCCCTTCCCTCTCCCCACCCTGAATGTCACCCTTGATAAAGCACAGTTTTTCTTCCTGCACAATACATATACATTTTTAAGGAACATTTTGTCTTGCTTTATAGTGAGATCTGATAGTATGTAATCAATGTCCACCAATTCGCCACATGTAGTTTTATTAATAAGAACTTTACTCTGTAAGCATTCAAGGCCTTGTGATTTTTTTTCTTACCCCCCCCCTTGAATATCTGTGATAGCAGATAAAGCTTGTCAAGTCAGCCAGCTGTAACTATGCTAAAAGGTCTGAGTTTTAAATGGGTATACCTGGTAGACAGTTAGGAGCCTCTCTTAAATCTGTGTCGCCTTTGCTTTGCTAGAGTGACTGAAGATAGATTTTCAATAGTGTGAGCAAACCTAATTTAGAAACCAAGCTGTCTGGGAATAACATGAACACAAACAGAATGATAATTCATTGCGGTCTTCTGATTTTTAAGGCAATGCATGTGTTCATTTTACCAATGAATCAATTCTTTCTCTTGCTCTTGACATGCTGAGACTTTTTAATGGTAGCACATGAGAAGTTAGAGTGAGTCTGTGAGTGATATAGCAACCTTGGTAGGCCAGATTCACTTGGTGCTTAGAGGGCCCTAGCATAAAAAAACTAGCTTAGGAGAAAGTGCTCCTAGGATAATGTGTACAAGAGGGTATTGGGGTTAATACAAGATGAAAGTGCAGCATTTACTGGAAAATGGTCAAAGGCTTGGTATGTGGTACATGATCATCCCCCCTTCAGCCTCCCTTGAAAGTTCTGCATTGGAGTCCCCACCAGAATGTAATCATCCCCCTACACTTTGGGAAGTTCCTAGAAAATTACTAGATGTGTTGCTTCTCAGGGAAATCCCCTCTGGGGAGCAGTAAATCAGACTAGCACAGTAGAAATGCAGGCTAAGCCTTCTTGTCCCTGCATGAGTGAATTTTGCTCTTTGCTTGTAAACATGATTTTTTTGGATGCCTGAACTTTCAAATGTGGCTTGCATTTTATACAGTATTTCAGAGCATTATTTCAATTTGGTGGCTTTCATAGACATTGACTACTCTCAGTTTAGTTACAAACATACATAATTACAGAAGCAAAAGCATGTTAAGTGACGTTATGCTGCGAGTCCTGTGTTTCAGCAAAGCTCCTGTGGTGATCTGAGTGTGCACCACCTTCTGTCATTCATCCTCTGCACATAACAGGATTTCTGCTGAAGACCCAGGCTCTCACTAATCCCTTCATGTGAACTGAATAGATGTGTGCTATCAAAATGTTAGATCATATCGATGTGACCGGCGGTGCTATGACACCAAATGAAGCATGGATATAATCAGCTGCCATATGGTATGAACGATAACAGCCCCTCCTTATCCTTTCCTTCTCTAATACCAGTGTTCATCTTTCAATGGTATTTACACAAGGAAAAAACATTCTAACAAAAAATAATGGATCGTTGAGTTATGGGCAGATCCAGGGGGTGTAGTTGCACCTCCTCGGCTGTGATGTGTGTGCATAGAGAGCTCTCTAACCTCATTGGCTTGTCACTGTGGCTGCTGCTAGATTCTGTGAACACAGGGGGTGGACATTGCTGAATTCAGTGGCAAGCAAAAGGATGGGAGGGACCAGGAGTGGCAGCATTCACCACTTTGATTCCAGAGCTGCAACAATGCAGGCTCCAGAAGCAGTTGCACTGATGAGACCGTGAGCTTGAAGAACTTGCTGTGTGTGTGCTATATAGTAGGACTGTGCAAGGCTTCAGATCCCACTTCGGATCTGGAGCCGCTTCAGATGCTTCAGCGTCCAAAGTGGCACACCTGGATTGAACTGGGGTCTCAGCAGTGATATCTGAAGTGGGTCGGAGCATCCGAAGCACTTCGGATCTGCTTCAGACCCACTTCAGCCATCTTGAGTCACAATTAGAAGAGGGAGGGGGACCGGGGAATGGACTGAGAGTGGAAGAGGGAGGGTGGGAATGATTTCTCTTTGGCTACCTTTCCAATGGCAGCATCTGTGGGGTGGGACTAGAAACAGCATAAAAGCCTCTGTTTGCAGCCCTTCTGTGCCTTTTGCAGCGCGTTCACTGTCAGCAACTGTGTTAGAGAGGAATGCTCAGACTGAGACTTACCTGCTCCTTTTCTTTTTTATGAAGGAGCGGATAGGATTTAGCTTAGCTTAGCTTAGATATTCTATTCAATTATTATTAGTATTACAATTCAATTTATTTCTTTGAATTTATATTTGCTCTTTTTTGGGGAAACTTTGCAAAAAGAAAGGTGTGTTTTCCCAGCCAGTGTGATCTATCACTTTGCAGGGAGGCACAGATTGCCTGAATGCACGCGCACACACACACATACACAGAGACCCACAATATAGAAAAAAATCACAGCAGAAGAAGACAGACAGATATTCACAGCAGAAGACAGACAGATAAGCACAGCAGGAAAAGACAGACAGACAGACACCACACAATTTTTACATAACCCTTAACACAGAAGCAAACATTCAAAGAAGAGGCCAGTGCACACACGCAACAGAGGGAATAAAACACACAATACAAAAGGATTCACATACACACAGAGACCTTTTGCAGCACAGGAAAGATCAATATGAAGTGTGCTGGAAGGGCAGGTGCCAGGTCTTGTGGCAGGGGAGGGAGAGGGGGTAGGGGGAGAGCTAGAGCTGCAAGCCCACCCCCTCCCAAACACAGATGCATTCTATTCCTGAGCAGTAGGCTTGTGTGAGTTGGCAGCAATCTGATCTGGCTTCGGTTCCGACTGCTTCAGATGCCAGGGATCCAATCCGGAGGTCCAGACTGGGTTTCTGCTTCCATCTGGCCAAAAGAGCTCCGAAGCTTCGGAGCCGCCTCAGAGATCTGGCCATAAGGTATAATGGGGAATCATTGAAATATCTATAACTTTGTTGTTTTTTTGTCTGATTTGGATGAAACTTGCAGGGGTGGTAGTCCCTGCTGAGAGCATGAAGTCTGCCAAGCTACAAGAAGATTGGTGCAGGGGTTTGGGGGAAAATTTACCCCAAATTCTTGAAAGCTAAACTCATGTCACGTGTATGTGTTACAACACAGGGGAGTAAAAACTGCAGGGATGGTAGCTCCTAGTTGTCACAACCCAAAGGGTGTGATTTTTGTTTTTGTGTGCTTCGGCACTGCTAAATTGTTCCCGCTAAATTATAGCTTCTTTGCATGGTGGAGTTTTCTGCTGCAAAAGAGAACCCCGGTGCAAGGGAGAATTTCCCGCCAAATTTGAAGCTTTCTTTGTGTCACAACCCAAAGGGTGTGATTTTTGTTTGTGTGTGCTTCGGCACTGCTAAATTGTCCCCGCTAAATTGCAGCTTCTTTGCACGGTGGAGTTTTCTGCTGCAAAAGAGAACCCCGGTGCAAGGAACGAGTTTCCCGCCAATTTGAAGCTTTCTTTGTGTCACAACCCAAAGGGTGTGATTTTTGTTTGTGTGTGCTTCGGCACTGCTAAATTGTCCCCGCTAAATTGCAGCTTCTTTGCACGGTGGAGTTTTCTGCTGCAAAAGAGAACCCCAGTGCAAGGGAGAATTTCCCGCCAATTTGAAGCTTTCTTTGCAGGGTGCATTTCTTTGTTGCAGCACAGAAATGCTCGTTGCAAAGAGTTCCCGCCATCTGTATGCTAATTCGAGTCCCATTATTGGCCAGTTCTAAATTATTCACACGTGGACCGCAACTCAAGCAAGTTTTCCAGCCTACACCACTGCCATCTCGGTGTAAGTAAACAATCTTTAAAACTACCGCTACGTGTTTGTGCCTAATTCCAGCTCGACGGCCTTCCCTCTCCGACCCGGCGTGCCCGGGCTGCTGGCCACAGCCCGCGTGCAGCACGGAAAAGGGCTCGGGTTGCTCCCGGCCCGCACACTAGTGAGGCCAAAAATCTTGCCAAGTTTCAAGACGATCGGTGCAGGGGTTTGGGAGGAACTGTACCTCAAGCCATAGACAAGCAAAACTTGTGACATGGGTGACCCTGTGTGTGTTAAGGCGCAGCAGGACGAAAGCTGAAGGAATGGTAGCCCCTGCTGCAGCCACAAAGCCTGCCAGCTGTCGAGGAGATCGGTGCAAGGAGGTTCTGGGGCCCTGTACCCCCAACTGCTGACAGACAAAACTCATGACATGGGTGCTTGTGCAACTGACTGTCTGTCTTGGGGCAGTTGATTGTCTATATTCATTATTTCCTCTCCTTAGTCTCTGCTTTTGTAGGTGTTAATTGATGGTAATTAACTGACTACATTAGCCAGCGACTCTGTATTGAGCTGATCCCTGATTAAATCATGATTGATTGGTAACTGGTAACACAGTAGCTTAGCAGCCAGGCCTGCAGTAGTGTCTCCCATGCCCCAAGACAGAGACAGTCAGTTGCACAAGCACCCATGTCATGAGTTTTGTCTGTCAGCAGCTAGACGTGCAGGGCCCCAGAACCCAGAACCCCTGAACTGATCTTGACAGCTGGCAGGCGTCGTGGCTGCAGCATGGGCTACCATCCCTGCAGCTTCCACCCTGCTGCGCCTTAACACACACAGTGTCACCCATGTCACGAGTTTTGCTTGTCCGCATCTTGAGGTGCAGTTCTCTCCAAGCCCCTGCATCAATCTTCTTGAAACTTGGCAGGCTTTGTGGTCTCAGCCAGAGCCACCACCCCTGCAGTTTTCACCCCTTGTGATGTAACATATACACGTGACATCAGTTTTGCTTTCAAGATTTTGGGGTGCAATTTCCCCCAAACCCCTGCACCGATCTTCTTGAAACTTGGCAGACTTCATGATCGCAGCAGAGACTACAATCCCTGTGAATTTGATCCACATCAGACACAAAACAAAAAAGTTATAGATATTTCATTGTTTTCCATTATATCCTATGGCCGAATCTCCTAAGAGACTCCAAAGCTTTTCCGAAGCACTTTGGAAGCTCCAAACCACTTCGGAAAGCCCAACTAAGCCAGTACTTCGATCCAGACATGCTGCTCTGGACGCTGAAGCATCCGAAGCTTCTCCAGATCCGAAGCTCTGTCTGAAGCCTTGCATAGCCCTACCAAGCAGCCATGACATGAGTGGTGCAAGTGGAAGCCAGGAGGTGGGCACAGTGTCTGCACCTGACATCCCTGTACCTGCACCATCTTCGCCCAGTCCAGAAGTGGGCACCAGCAGTGGAAACACTGCCTCCTCCACCCCAATTTCAGCTCTCAGCATGAGCCTCCCACTGCCAGAGGAGGAGCTGGAGCTGGAACCAGGGATGCTGAGTGCGCTGGCTCAAGCAATTCTGGGGACTGAGGGGGAATCAGAGTTTGTGCTCCACATCCATCAAGTTTCCCCTAGACCCAGGTCTCATGTGGCAAGGGAGATCTTGGAGGCCATGAACCACATGGTGCAGGGGTGGCTCATTGGGCAGGCTCTGCTCACCTGTGGGTTCATGGTCACCGACAGTGGGGCCAATTTGATGAAGGCTGCCTGTAATGCCAACTTCCGCTGTGTGGCACACAGGCTGTACCTAATAACAAAGGATGCCTTGGAGGGGGACAGGGCTGCCGATGACGGCACTGTGACCAGTACTGCTACAAGCCACTGATTTTGAAATGCAGGAAGGTGGTGAGCTACTTCCACCACAGCATCAAGGGGGACAAGATGCTGCGGGAGAAACAGGCACAGCTGAGCATCTTGCAGCACATAATCATACAGGATGTGGAGACTCAGTGGAACTCCAAATACCTGATGCTGGAAAGGTTGGTGGAGCAACAGAAGGCCATCCATGAGATGGCCTTGCTTGGGGAAATTGGGATCAGCCGCCCCCGAACAGAGCTGAGTGGGGTACCAGCTCCCAGATCTTGCTGGTCCTCAAGCCCTTCCTCGAGGCCACTGAGACCCTTAGCGCTGGTGATGCCCTCCTCAGCCAGGTGATCCCCCTAGTGAGGGAACTGGAGAACCAAATGGAGAAGTTGCAGGGGATCAATGTTCTTGGCTAGGGCAGGCCACTGTCACCAGACATGCAGGCACTGGTGAGGCAGCTGAAGGAGGGCATCAGGAGATGGCTGGATCCCTCGCGGTCCAGTACGGTCCACATGATGGTGGGCATGTGCAACCCGAGGGTGAAGGGGAGCATGTGCACTGGCAGCCCAAAACCCTTGATCACTGGACGCAGGTGCTGGTGAACAAAGTCAGTGAGGCCGAAGTGCAGAGGCGAGGGGATGTGGAAGAGGGGGATCCACTTTCCTGTTCCAGCACTCCCAGCACCAGCACTGGCACCAGCACCAGCACCTGCCAGTCTCTCCTCCATGCCAGCCACTGCCAATGTGAGCCATGAGCATGGTTTCAATGCTGGGGTCCAAATGCACCACGATGGGCTCCACCAATCAAAACAGCAAGATTTCAAGCCTTGGGACTCAACCCAAGCTCCAAAAGGCAAGCCTGCTACACAAGCATAAGGGCAGCATAAAAGCTGATAAGCAAGACAGGAGTGATCCTGAATTTGTGAGCACGCTGGTATGTTGGCTTAGGGAGTAAACTTGAGAATCTTGCTCAAGTGCAAAGTATTGCGGTGAATAGCAGAGAGCTCAGACACATCCGTTTGCCACAAGCCAGATTTCATTTCTAAATAGTTCCCTACAAGCGAGCACCCTATGAGTAAGGAGATTTTCAGAGTTCCTAAGAAATACCATGGCTAAATGCAGAGGACTTGCCTGTTTACACCTTTTATCTCACTACCATTTATCTTAACTTTGTCCATGAATTTCTTCCATTCACAGGGCTGTCCTCAGTAAGGGACAGCTAGAAACTCTGTCACAGGCTGAGGCATTTCAGGGGACCTAAATCCACCATTTTTTTTAATAGGTAATATTATTGCTCTATCATAAAAATCATGGTAGAGCAATAATATTTGTGCTTCAAGTCCAGCAATGTAACTAAGAACAGTCACGATCCTAAATTCAGTAGCTTCGAAGAAGTACATAGGAATTACCAATAGAGAGGGGCCTGACTTCAGAAGTTCTCTTGAACCCCAAACTGTGGGAGATGCTGTCTAGTCACACTTGCCCTTGACTCACTGTGATGCAAGCTGCAAATGCATTTAAAAATAATGTGAACCCAAGACTGAGAACTGAATTGAACCCTGAATCTGATTCAGGCTGGGGTGGGGGGTAGGGGGCAAAGTGGGATGTAGCAGCGCAGGTAAAAGTGCAGAGGTGCCTGGGGTGTCACATGTCTGGCAGGTTGCAGCGTGCCAGAATTCTACTGTCAGTGTCTATATTGAGTCCATGAGTTTCTGTAGGCCCAGCTCTGAAAAGTGGTTTGTACATTCAAACAAGCACCTAACCTCATCACCAGTACTGAAGCCAACTTCGTACAGCTCAAAACACAAAACTGCCAACTATCTCCAGTACCCCCACAAACTGCAAACCAGAATCTATCAAAAACAACAAAACCCAACTACCTGTGGGGGCACATTCCTCACCAAAAAAACACTCTGCCTCCAGTCTCTCAGGCCTGATACTGAGAGGGAACAAATTACAGTGCAACCCACTTTTCAGAGCTGGCCCTATGAACTGCACTTCATCAGCCTCCTAAGTAGTAGGTACAGAAACTCATGGACTCAACATAGTGGAGTTCTGGCACACTGTGACTTGCCGGACATCTGATACCCCAGGCACGTCTGCACTTGTACCTGCGCTGCTACATCCCACTTTGCCCCCTACCCCCCACCCCAGCCTGAATCAGATTCAGGGTTCAATTCAGTTCTCAGTCTTGGGTTCACATTATTTTTAAATGCATTTGCAGCTTGCATCACAGTGAGTCAAGGGCAAGTGTGACTAGACAGCATCTCCCACAGTTTGGGGTTCAAGAGAACTTCTGAAGTCAGGCCCCTCTCTATTGGTAATTCCTATGTACTTCTTCGAAGCTACTGAATTTAGGATCGTGACTGTTCTTAGTTACATTGCTGGACTTGAAGCACAAATATTATTGCTCTACCATGATTTTTATGATAGAGCAATAATATTACCTATTAAAAAAAATGGTGGATTTAGGTCCCCTGAAATGCCTCAGCCTGTGACAGAGTTTCTAGCTGTCCCTTACTGAGGACAGCCCTGTGAATGGAAGAAATTCATGGACAAAGTTAAGATAAATGGTAGTGAGATAAAAGGTGTAAACAGGCAAGTCCTCTGCATTTAGCCATGGTATTTCTTAGGAACTCTGAAAATCTCCTTACTCATAGGGTGCTCGCTTGTAGGGAACTATTTAGAAATGAAATCTGGCTTGTGGCAAACGGATGTGTCTGAGCTCTCTGCTATTCACCGCAATACTTTGCACTTGAGCAAGATTCTCAAGTTTACTCCCTAAGCCAACATACCAGCGTGCTCACAAATTCAGGATCACTCCTGTCTTGCTTATCAGCTTTTATGCTGCCCTTATGCTTGTGTAGCAGGCTTGCCTTTTGGAGCTTGGGTTGAGTCCCAAGGCTTGAAATCTTGCTGTTTTGATTGGTGGAGCCCATCCACCAATCAGGGGGCAGCAAGAGGAGTTAAGTCATGCCCCTGTCCTGAGGGGAGGGGGAGAAGAGTTCCCCCCCCGCCCCCGGACCTTATTGAAGACTGCAACACTCAAGTCCAGAAGACTTCAGGGGTGGAGACCTTGAGTGTATAAAAGGAGCTGCGTGCCCAGCATCGGGGAAGCACATCCGGGAGAGAGAAGAGAGAAGAGTGGGGCTTAGAAGAGCTGAGGAGAGCTGCTCAGCAGGGCGAAGCAGTAGCCCAGAAGCACCCCTGAAGACTTCCATCAGTGGGGAATGGTGGACGGCTCCAGTAGCTAGGCTCTTGGTGTGCAGCATGGCGCACAGCATCCAGACCCTGGGATCTGCGTGAGGCGGCTTGGGTCTGCCACCTCTGGAGTGTGGCCAGAGACATGGTGCACAGGCCGGTGCATGGAGTAGGACCTTTAGAGTGCTTGGGCAGCTCAGATCCTCAACCCCCGGAATGAGGCTGGGAGCTCAGTGCAGGAGGTACTGCACAGAGGGTCCGGGAGCGGACCGAGCCTGGTGCTGTACAAGGCAGCCCAGGCTTCCGACCTATAGCAAAAGGTTGAGTCCAGGGAACCAGATGGTGCTTGGGCTACTGAGCCAGCAGACAGGGCCGAGTCAGAGGCCCCAGCAGCCCTGCATAGATGAGCCCTGTTCCAGGGGACAGTGACCCCCCTTGAAGCCCACTGCAGGTGAGAGAGCAGCTTGGTGTAGAGGATGAGGGCCACCTTCCAAGCCTGGGAGCCGTGAGTTGCAGGGAAAAGAAGATTCCCACAGGGGAGGAGGAGTCCCCCCTGGTTAGTTAAAGAATCCTGAAAGTGGAGGTCCCACTGGGAGGGCTGCCCCTAAAGTTACTAGCTTCCTTGTAGGACTTGGGAAAAGCCGAAGGGCATTGGGGTTTCCTCTTGGGATTAAGTTTATCTTTGGGTATCTTGTGTCATAAGTGGTGTGATGGCATGCCTTGTATTTTGTGAACTCTCATGTTTGTAAATTAATAGATAAGTAGAGTCCTAGGGCTCCGCTGGGACCCTCTGTTGCTATTATTTTACCTGTTGTTTACTTGTATTTATTTGTGGTTTATTTATTAACCCATACTTATCTATAGTTTATCTGTTGTCTATCTATGTTTATTTTTGGGGTTTATCTGTTTCAGATCAGATACTTACCTGTGACTTACCTGTATCTGGAGCACTGGTATAAGGTTTTATGTCATTTACCCAGAGGGTATTGTTTATGTTGCTTGTTTAGATATCTTATAAATATATATATATAGAACATATGATTATATCCATGTTTCTTTCACTTGTGATAGGTTTATGTAAATAAATTTGTATATAGTTAAGTCCCCTGACATCCTGGTCTGATTCTATAGGGATGGAGGATAACTGAGCAATCTGCAGTTCCCCACCTCAACAAACCTGCCAGCTAACAATCCCCTTCAGTTGGAGAAGGGGAGTATATACACGAGTTACTTGGGCTACACTTGCAAGACTGTACTTAGGATATACAGTTAGGTTCCCAAAGCTGCTTTAAGTACAAAATGCATGCTTGAGTGCACGCTACGGTACCTGCATGCACCAATGAATGTAGTGCTTGATAGCAGTGACCTTTTTGCCTATGCACATGAACATTTTGCAAACAGAATTCAAACTTTTTATTTTGAAAATTTGACCAGAGTGTTGTAAAGGCAAACACTCTGGAAGAACTACAGTTGTAAAAAACTGAATTCAGTTTCACAGCTACACCTGTATTTTCTGTTCCTGGGATTTACTATGCAGCTAATATATATCGAAAAGGGTATTTATGAAAGGATCTGTATATGTTGTATTGTAAGGAGCCATTCCATAATAGTAAATAATCAGTAGATCTAGTTTTTCTAACCCTTTTAGTACTCTGTGGAGGAAAACTTTCCAGGCCTATTAGCTATGTCCTTCTGCAACAAATAGGCAGAAGTTCAGGAAAATCCAAATGGGAGCGTGCTGATCTATTTTGTATTGAACCTGTGTAATAAACACTACCAGTGTGTTTCACCACTGCACAAGCAGAGCAAATATTCTTTTCTTGTTTGATAACTTAGAAATTTGAATCTTTTTAGAACTCAATTTTATTCCTAACTAGACATTGTGACTAAGTACCGACATTTGGGAGCATTAGATGGAGGTTAAATGATTCAAAATGGTTGGCCAATATCAGGTAAGTCATGATGGGAGGGCTAGCTGAGGGGTTGGGGGCCCAGGAGGCTGGAGGGGGCCAGGAGGGGTGGCGCTGGGGGATTGAGGGGAAGCATCACTTTCAGGTGGAGTAGGGGGGGCAGGCACATCCCACACGTGGGGCAGGGAAGGATGGGGTGTGACCCACAGGTGGGGAGGCAGGCATGACCTGTGGGTCGGGTAGGGTCCCTCCAGAGAACCTACATCCCCAATCCCTACTACCCCTTCTTCCCTAGGGACTTACTTGCTTGGCTCCAGGAGCAGCGAATGCTGATAAAAGTGGCTGCACGTGGAGCAACTTGTGGGATGGAGGTTGAGAGGGCTACCTGCAGGGTGGGGAAGCAAGGGGCCGGGAGGAGGCAAAAAATAAACAGGTGTGGGGGGACTGGGGAGTGAAAAGAGAAGCCCCAGAGCTGGGGTCAGTGGCTGGGTTTTCCCAGCCTGGGATCTCTGCAGGGGAAGTGAACAGAAGTTCCATGTACTGGTTTGACCTAAACTGAATAAGTTTGATACTACATAGATCCAGGTTTATCTTAAACTGGGTTCTGCAATTTTTAGACCAATTTGTGTGCCTGAAACTTCTGTTCAGCCACAGGTTTAGACTGATTGCTGGTTGCTGAGACCAAGTCTTTAAGTGTAAGGTTGGCACCAGGACAAGCTAGGTTTAAATTAGGTGACCATTTTGAACCCAATTTTGTAGCCCTGTGGGGTCAGGCCAACTCTCAGGATCTCAGTATTGTGCTGTTAGACAGGAGGGTGTGACACAAGTGCACATACACACACACACTAACTACCAACTCAGGCACATACACATCCAAACCAGCCTAGGCACATGCATACCTATCACCAATTCAAGCACATACATTATACACCCCAGAAGTTAGACACAGATCACTAATTCATATATCATGCACACAATCCCATATATATATATATATATATACACACACACACCCACCCACACTCACCAGTTTACACACATACAACCCACCTACACACAAGTAAGTTCCTAACTTGGATGGTACAGTGTGTATTTGGGGTACCTGGGATACTTGGGGGAAGCTTCAGGTGAGAGAGAGTGAGTTAAAATGTAGGGAGTGAAAGTTGCCAGAACTGGGATTAGAACCGGTAGACTACAGAGAAGTTGGCTGAGGAACTGAGGCTTGGGTTTACTTAAGGTAGACTGGGGTTGGAAACTGAAGCAGACAGCTGAGATATTAACAAGGGGGGTGTGTGTGAAGATAAGTGGTGGCAAGGAGGAGACAGCCAGGAAAGAAACCGAGGCAGAAACCTGGTTGCTCAGGGGAAAAGGAAAAGGCAGTGGAGATAAGGCAGTGGCAAAGAAACAGGGGGTTTGGAGGCAGAGAGGAGCTCAGGACAGATGTTGGAGGTGGCAGTGATCCAGAAGCAGGAGATGGAGAAATGAGATAGAAGTTAGAGGGACGAGGAGCAGAGATTGGAGCAGGGCCAAACCATAGTAAAGCAAAACCCCAGGGTACTCAAGGAGCTGGCGAGCATCATAGCCCAGCCTCTAGTACGGATCTTTGAAAACTCTTGGCACTCTGGTGTAGTGCCTGAAGACTGGAAGAAGGCCAATGTGGTGCCTATCTTCAAGAAAGGGAGGAAAGTGGATCCGGCTAACTATAGGCCCATCAGCCTGACTTCTATCCCGGGGAAGATCTTAGAAAAGTTTATTAAAGAGGCCATCCTTAATGGACTGGCCAACGCCAACATCTTAAGGGATAGCCAGCACAGGTTTGTTGCCGGTAGGTCTTGCTTGACCAATCTCATTTCCTTCTACAACCAGGTGACCTATCACCTGGACAAGGGAGAAAAAATTGATGTCATATATCTTGACTTCAAAAAAGCCTTCGATCTGGTGCCCCATGATCGCCTCTTGGAGAAACTGGCCAATTGTCGCCTTGGGCCCTCCACGATCCACTGGCTGGAAAATTGGCTCCGGGGTCGAATCCAGAGGGTAGTAATCGATGGAAGTCACTCATCGTGGTGTCCTGTGACCAGTGGGGTCCCCCAAGGCTCTGTCCTTGGACCCATACTGTTCAACATCTTCATTAATGATGTGGACACTGGAGTCAAAAGCGGACTGGCCAAGTTCGCCGATGACACCAAACTTTGGGGCAAAGCATCCACACCAGAAGACAGGCAGGTTATCCAGGCTGACCTGGACAGGCTCAGCAAGTGGGCGGACGAGAATCTGATGGTGTTCAACGCCGATAAATGCAAGGTTCTCCACCTTGGGAAAAAAAACCCGCAGCATCCTTATAGGCTCGGCAGTGCTATGTTGGCTAGCACTATGGAAGAAAGAGACTTGGGGGTCATCATTGACCACAAGATGAACATGAGCCTGCAATGCGATGCGGCGGCTAGTAAAGCGACCAAAACGCTGGCTTGCATCCATAGATGCTTCTCAAGCAAATCCCGGGACGTCATTCTCCCCCTGTACTCGGCCTTAGTGAGGCCGCAGCTGGAGTACTGTGTCCAGTTTTGGGCTCCACAATTCAAAAAGGATGTGGAGAAGCTTGAGAGAGTCCAGAGAAGAGCCACGCGCATGATCAGAGGTCAGGGAAGCAGACCCTACGATGACAGGCTGAGAGCCCTGGGACTCTTTAGCCTG
>NW_005842707.1:197712-218469 GCF_000455745.1 Alligator sinensis
AGCAGGAGAAAGAGACTCAGTGGAAGGGCTGGAGTCCAGGTAGGGAAGAGAAGCAGAGTCCAAGTCCTTGGTTGAAGATGGGGTGGGGGGTGATAGCTACCTATCCAGGCTGGAAAGGGGTCCTTGTCCAGTAGGTGTTGTCCAGAGGGGGGTCGCCGGCAGGGCCTCTGTGTGGATAGGTGGTGTGACGTGGTGCTGGTCCAGATGGAGAGAGCATCCCACTGGGTTTGTCTTCACTGCCCCTTTTTATAGGGGCAGACCTTGTGTGACCCTGGTGACAGGAGGCATTCCCAGGCAAGGGTCAGCCCCTGGCGTACTGAGCATGTGTGCTCCATGCAGGGATGTGCAGTTTCGGGTATCTGTAATGGTGGGGTACAATGGTAGAGTTGCTGGTTCTGCAGGGTCTTTTGTCTTTCAAATGCTGGGTTCTTGTCTCTGTTGTTGGGTGAGGGCCATGGTTCCTTGATGAATCAATGCGAGGTGATGGCCCAGTCATTACAGGCCATTCAGTAGAGGCCTGCTACCATTGTATTTCAATCATTGCCAATCACTCTCATTCATCTGGGAACCAATTTACATGGGAGAGGTACGTACCTCTCTCTCATACAGTTGCAACACAGGGAATGCCCGGGCAGAGGACACAAGATGGAGACTTGACATTACTTTGGTTCACTTACAAACACAGGCCTAAACCATACAGTATCCATATGATACAATAAAAACCAATACAAAAATGATAATAATACAATATACAACAGTAAAAATTGATACAAACCCAATAATAATACAGTATAAAACAGTGGGTATCCAAAACTAAAAACTTGCTACCAAAATAAAAATGTTAAACCTTATCCTAAGTCTGAGCTCGCTTATGCTTGTCTATAGGGAATAGAGAGGGAGAGAAAGAAAGGCCAGAAATAATTGGGGAAGGGAAGGGAATGCATATCTATCATATATATATATATATATATATATATAAAAAAGAAAAACTGGGGGTTTTGCTACAATTTAACCTCCTCAAATGTGTGTACTTATACTGTAAGGTAGATTTCTTTTCCAGAAAATTCAGTATGTAAAATGCACGTTAGATTTTTTAAAAAATTTACATAAACAGTTTCTTTCGTTATGTGCTACCTAGGTAGGTATATTTGCAGGTTCATTTAATTAACCAGATGTGTGCACAATAATGTAATTTCTGCATGTGCTACTTTAAATGTGTACACAAAGTAGGTTAGAAATTGTGTGTCTTTGAAAGTCCAACATGGCCTCATTTCTGCTCTTGCTTTGGTTTTGTATGTATTCATGACATATTTTCCAGTGTTTCTAATGAACTGCTAATAAGTTTTTCAGTGTTTGCTCAAATTAGAAAGAAAGTAACCCATATAAGTAACCCTAGATGTAGAATTACATGATGGTGCAGCACCTTTAGTTATCAATCAGTAGATCTAGTTTTTCTGGTCCTTTGGTTAGTAAATTACCTGGTTTTCTCTGATAAAAAAAATCCCCATTTCTGGATAAAGAAGTAACCCCAATGCATATTTTTTCATTATTAAAATGAAACACCAGTGTGTGTGTGTGTGTATTAGTGGTGTTTCATTTTAATCATGGAAAATGTGGAATTTGGATTACCTTTTTATATCTGAAAAATGCGGATTTTTTTTTTATCAGAGAAAACCAGGATTTCTGGTAATTAGGAAGCAACCTCAGATTATTTTCTATGTTGGGCCAACCAAATGCAGAGGTTGAGGTATTTGATACATGGGTAATAGGAGGTATCAGTGAGTTGATATGTTAAAACATATAATGATTAAATATCTTTTCAAACATAATTGGCTTAAAAAAGTATTATGGTTTGTCTGTCTTTTAATGGATAGAAAAGCTGGAGGTCTGGAACGTCACAGATAGATTTTAAACTTTGAAACTTTTTGCTTGTAATTGAAGTAGAATGAAAAGTTCAAGTAGTCACAGTTTTTCTAGACCATTAAATATGGGTGCTGTAGGTAGAAGCCAATAAGAATTCAATAATTTATCATCAGAGCAACTGATCATGCTATTCATTCTTAAGTAACTGTGCAGCATCCCTGCTTTCTGACTGAGACAATTACATAACCATATATTCTGAAATAAATTCTTCCAACTACCCATTTTGGTTCATACTGTAGCTAAGGCAAAATCCTGGTCTTTGAGATTCATGGGACAACTCCTGTGAGTAGGAAAAGCAACACTTAACTAACAAATACATTACGCACTGTATGGTTCTAACCGAGTTGGTGTAAGGACATTGGCCGACAAAGTTCTTTGGGTAAATCTGATATCTTTTATTAGACCAACTCAGATAGCTGGAAAAATTCTTCTTAGCAAGCTTTTGGGAAAAAACACCCTTTGTCAGGCTGTGGAAACATCTGCAGATGCTCTGTGCTCTTCCTGGATGAAGTAGTAAAGCAACCAGAGGCCAGTATGTATGCAGGAAATACAGCAAGTTAAAATGTAATTGAGGTGGTCAGTAGGTGAGAGACAAGTGGGATAGTCGGGGGGGAAGGGGGAATGAATGTAGCTGTAGTCATAGGATGGGAGTCAGGGGTGGGGAGAGAGGGAATGAGAGTGGAAGGTAAAAAGTGGAGGGTTTACCTGGGGAGTCAGATGTCAGGCAGGTTATAATGCATCATAAATACAATGTCTACATTTAGTCTATGATTTTTTGTATCCAGTAGATTGATTAAATGAAGGACATGGGCTTGTCTGTGAAAGGTATTTTGTAGGTTCCCTTTGAGGATTATAACTGAGAGATTGGAGAGAGATTGGTTTTCTTGTGAGAAATGTGCCCCCACAGGTAATTGGGTATTTTTGTCTTTGATAGATTTACATTGTGTGTTCATTCTGGTACGCAGTTGTTGTTTGCTTTCTTCTACATATTTTCCATCAGGGCATTTGGTGCACTGGATGAGATGTATTATGTTTCTGGAAGTGTAGGTGTAAGATCCAGGAATGTTGATGGTTCTGTTGTGGGGTGTAGTAATTGTGGTGGTGGTGGAGATATGTTGGCAGGTTTTGAATTTCTTGTCATGGCATGTTCTGGATCCATTCGGTGTGTTTTGGGCCATAGGAAGTTTGCTTCTGGTGATAAGGTTGACGAACTTCAGTGCTTGTTTCAAGGATAGGATGGGTGGTTCTGGGAAAGTTTCTTTGAGAATTAGTTCTCCTTCTAGTATGGGTTGCAATTGTTTAAGAATTTTCTGTATAGGTTTGAGGGACAGATGATATGTCATAACCGGTGGTGGGCAATTCATGGGGGTTTTTCTTCTGGACTGCAGCAATTCTTCACATGGTATCTGGGTAGCTCTTTCAAAAGTGCAACCTGACTCCCTAGAGGAGTGTCCTTGTTGAGTGAAAGCCTTTTTGAGATTTGTGACATGGTGATCATGGGTGTTTTCAGTGCAAATTTGGAGGGCTTGGCTGTATATTACAGCTTTCTTGGTGTGTTTAGGGTGATTGCTGGTTCTGTGCAGATATGTATGTTGGTCTGTGGGTTTCTTGTATATGGTGGCCTGTATTGTATTATTCTGGATAGTGACCATCATGAAAAGTGAATGTTGGTGTTGGAGTATCCCAGAGAGAGTCTGATGGAAGGCTGCATGTTGAATTTCTGATGGAAATTAATCAGAGATTGCGGGTTTTCAGTCCAAATGCTGACTGACTGGCTTTCTTGCATACTTACTGGCCTCTGGCTGCTCTACCACTCCACCCAGACCATTTGCAGATGCTTCTTCAGCCTGACGAAGGGTGTTTGTACCTGAAAGCTTGCTAAGAAGAATTTTTCCAACTATTTGAATTGATCTAATAAAAGATACTGGATTTACCCAAAGAACCTTTTCTGCCTTCCTCACTGTAAGAACTTTGGGGCAAGGACCATTATTTTTTTGTTCCATGTTTCATAGAGTGTTGAGAGAAAAGGGGACCTGGTCCTTACTGAGGGCTCCTAGATTCTGTCACCCCAATACAGGAAAATATCAATACCAAATGTCTATGGACAAACTATTTTGACAAAAGTATATATTTATATATCTTTTATGTTCTTTATTGTACTCTTTTTCGCATTTGGTTTATAGTACAGGATTTATTTTTGTTTGTGTAACTTGCCAAACATTACACAATGACTGAAGTTGCATGTTATTCTGAGTCTTGGTTACCTAAAAACCACAAATACGTTTTTGTTTTTTGTTGGTTTTTTGCTTTTTTTAATCTACCAGTAGGATTAAATGAAGGGTCCAGGAGTCATTGGAAAGCTTTATTTAGTAAAGTTCTTATTCTCTAGTGTTTTTCATTGTGGAACTATTCAGCAGACAATTAATTATGAGTTTCTGACCACCATTAAATACAGAAGCTGAATCCATGTCCAGGTCCATGTGTTCCCTGATCTTGCATATACCTCATTCCTGCCTTTCTGACCTGGCAGAAACTCTTCTGATACTATTTGGAATTTTGTTTGCCTAAAGAATGCATAACCAGGTCTTTTGCCTTAAGTTTAGATCTTTTCTAGTTATTTAGGGCCAGATTAAAAGTATTTAGATGCTTAATGGTGAATAAAGGTGTTTACTAGAATTTTCAAAAGTGCCTCTCTGCATCTTTAGGCACTTTTAATACCTTAAAAAAATCAGGCCCTGGGTGATTGACCCAATGTCCAGTGACTCCATTGACAGACATCCCACTGACTTCAGTGAGGCCTGGGTGAAGCCCTCCTTGAAGTGGTCTGATTTTCAGAGGTGTTGATTATCCACAACTCCTGTTGAACTATATACTGATGCTGACAATATCTGGGATGGTGTCAGACAGTCTTTGTAGGGCTGTTGTTTGTAATTACTAAATCAAGCCATCTCCTGAGCTCTTTCTGTACTTTTACACATTTCAAAACCCTCCCACAGGCTTGTAGGATCTCCTTGTGTGACATATTAGTGTTTACACAGAAGGGGTGAAATATTTCCCCTTCAGCTCCACCAGATTAGACTAAATTTTTGGGGTTCAGACTGTTCCTCATCAGTGGACATCAGTTGTAATATACTGCAGTGAGGTCTCAGTCCTAACTGAGGGTCTTTTGAGCATTGTTAGAAAACAATTGATTATAATTCAAGCCATAATCTGTTTTAGCTTTTGATTTAAAGCTTAGGACATTTCAAGCTGCTCAACAACACAATATTGCCAAGGAGACTAATGTTTTTCTAAAGGAGGAGTAAGCAAAGAGTTATTCATGTAATGCAGAAGACAGCAGCATTGTGTCATGTTAAAGGTTTCTTTATTTTTTTTTAACTGCTAGGTGTTAGCAATAGTATTACCCAATATTTCTAACTAATTGAAATTTGGTTGCAAATCTCTTTGTATCTTGCTTCATGTCTAGGACAAATTTAATGTTACTGTTTTTTCCACTTCACTTCAAAGTCCTACGTGGTAACTTTATTAAGGACTTAACTGCATATGATGCACTGTTGGATACCTGCCTGTGTACCAATTTAATCTTCTATTTGTATGTTTCTGTTATTTTGGCTAGTCTGTTCTCTATTGCAACTTTTTTCAGGTTGGCATTTGAAAGGCATAGTCTTGTATGAAAACTTCAGGGCCATTACCTGACTGGTTCTATTGGTGTTTTAATATTAGCAATTATTGTTAATAAATTGCAAAATGCATTTAAAAGGTAATTTCAAGGTTTCACTTGTACTGAGAATTGAATCTCTTGGAATTTCTCTTGCTCTATTAAACATCAACGTTGTATAAAAAAATTAAAAGAATCCAAATTATAGTAAAGTGCAGCTTCTTCCTTATAACAAAAGGCTGCAAGTTTCTGCAATAATTTTCATTCTAGTATTATAAAAGCCTTAGTTAGTCTGTTTGTCTTACTGTCTGTCCATAATGCTTTATTCACACTCTGATTGCCTGTCTCGGCAGCCAATCAGAGTACTCCAACAGCATTCCAGACAGTAGGCGGTGGAGCACCACCATGATGGTGCAGACAGAGGGAAAAGGGAGGCCAGGCCGGCGCAGGTGGTGTGCCCCCCTGCCCTGCTCTGTGGAAGGGGTGAGGGAATGGGGTCAAGGCCACCATGGTGGTGGGGGTGTGGCTGTGGATCTGAACAGCCAGGGGGGAATGGGACTGCGGGGGAACAGAGTAGAGCCTAAATGGGCAGGGGGGGCAGGTCTGGATGAAGGGAACAGGGGTGCAGGGCTGGATGCTGGGCTCTGTCCCTGCTGGCCCCCTGGGGGGGTGGAGTGGCCCTGGCTCTGGCCCTGGCCCCAAAGCAGATGGGGGAGTGGGCCTGGCCCCAAGCGGTGGGGGGGTGGATGCAGGCCTCTGTCCCCTGCTCTGGCAGGCGGCAATGGCATCAGAGTGGATGGAAGGGAGGTGGGGCTAGTGGCCACTTCCCTAAACACTGGAGATGGTCACCATCGAGCTGACAGAGCAGGGGGGCAAGGTCAGTGGTGCTGGCCCCGCTGCCTCTCCCTGCTCCTTGCAGGGTGTGAAAACAGAACGGATGGACAGGAAGTGGGGGGCAAGGCCACCACTGCTGGGTATGCCCCCCCTGCTCCCTGCAGGCAACGGTGACTTGGTGGATGACATTGGTGTTGCGTAGGGGGTGCACACAGGTGCACGTGTACCCCCTGAGCTTGGTGGTGCATACCCTGCAAAAAGTGGCAGCACCAGCAGGCAGTCACCACTCACCACCCTACCCGCCTGGCCGCTGACATCGCTGCGGCCTCTTGCAGGAGCTCTCCACTCACTGCCACCATGCCACCACTGCCAACACTGCTGCCACCACCTGTGTGTGGTCGCCATGCCCCCCCAGCCTCCAGGGGCACGCAGCATTCATGGCAGATGGAGCAGGGGCGGGGCTGGTGATAGGGTGGACAGAGAGCGTGCAGGGCCAGCAGTGCTGGCCCTGCCCCCCCGGCCCTGCAGGCAGCAATGACAGAGGTGGGGCGGGGCCTGGTGATGGACCAGGGGAGGCAGAGCCAGCGGATAGAGGTGGGGGGGCAGCCCGGCCCTGGCCTTGAACCGGGGTGGGGGAAGAGGGGAACTGGGCCTGGCCCTGAAGGTGTGGGGAGCCAGGACCAGGCACAGGCCTCTGTCCCTGGCTGCTCCTCATCACCCCCACCCCCATGCCCATCATTCTTGATGGGCAATTGGCTAGTTTT
The DNA here is from genome assembly GCF_000455745.1 of Alligator sinensis. NCBI lineage: Eukaryota > Metazoa > Chordata > Crocodylia > Alligatoridae > Alligator > Alligator sinensis. The sequence continues at coordinate 204,892 of NW_005842707.1, forward strand.
TTATAGAACTGTCTATCCCTATTTAGTGTAATGCCTGCTAAATTGCAACTTGAAACTGTGAACACAGTGATGGCATTTAAAATAACATTTATCTACGTTTAAGGAAAAAATTGTCACGGTTTATCCTGGAGCAGATTATCTTAATTTAGGGAAGACTTCAGTCAGACAAACCTCACAAGACAATCAGCAACTCTGAAACAGTAAAATTTCTCACTGATAAGTGTTGCTCTCACTTATACCTGAGCAACTGCTCTTCTTTTTAGAAAAGGTGACTTTCTGAATTATTCTTTAAGGTGCCACCCTGCCCAGCCTTCTGTCTGACTTCAGACTAACACAGCTAACTATCTCACATAGTTTTGTCTCTAGTGGGTTATGGAATAGAGAAAATCCCACACAATTTACTGATTCGTTTTGATGCACTGGTTGGGGGAGTAGTTAGCTGATTGCACGATTTCACAATGATTACACACTTAATTTATACAACACAATTTTATTTTAAAACTCTTTGCTACGTATATAACACTGCTTAGCTTTAAGAAACACCACAAACATTAAAAACACAATAATTACATATATCAGAAACAATGCTCCGAATGCACTTCCTTCCCAAACAATGCTATAAGAATTAGTGTTACAAAAACAACTATAATTACAACTAAAAGTTAAATTTGAATCAATACTATTATTTTTCATAGTATACTTACAATCCTAGAATTCCGAGAAGCCAAATACCAAAATATGGTTTCATTCCTCAGTAGTACAATTTAATGGGTTGGCCTCAGTAGTACGGTTCAATGGGCTGGCCTCAGCAATACGATTCAATGAGCTGGGCTCACCAGTGATAGGACTACGTCCCCTTCCTTCAGTCCCTTTCGGGCGCTCCGCGGCTTCAGCGTGAACTAAGAGATTCGTGTTCACGGAGAGGTTGGATTAGGTGATTAATCTAATCCGACTTTACACTTGCGATTCTTCCTTTGTTGTTCTGCAAGTGAAGTCACCTCCAAATTGGGACAGTAAATTACAGGTTTTTATTGAGTGAGCTGCCGTCATTGGGCTCCTCCTACTCAATTTATCATACCTCCCAAATTTGGGCTCGGATCTTACTCAACAGAAATTACCTTTGTTGAGCATTTTAAATTATTCTTGGGGAGACTTCCATATCACTGTAAATACTCTTTCTTAGCAATTTGGTTAAAAGGCCTTAGGCTTTGATGTCTCGGAATTTAGGATATTTGCTTTCTTTGTAAAAAACTTCTAAAGATACAATTTAAATTAAGACTTTAAGTGAAGTCAGGACATTTCGCACGTAGCTCCGAAACAATGAGCTAGATAAGGAGATAAATCCTATCTTCTTCCTGAAACTGGCTAATGGGCAACCTTTACAAACATTCAAACTATTTCATTCAATATGACAAGTTTAATAAAGAACTGAGGACAACAGGGTTCCCTAGAGGAGCTGAAGGTAGTATTTGTCCTTCAGTACTTTGCGCAGATAAATAATAGCATTCTTTTTTATATTTTCACAAACTACTTAAGGACTTTCTCTTTAGAGACAAATAAAGGCAAAAATAAAAGGCAAGGGAAACATCTCACTTTCAGGCTCTGTGAACTGGATCCCTTTTATCACATTTCTGAAATTAGAGAGGATGTGTACTGCTGATTATGGACTCAGAATATTATAAAAGCTTAAAATCTTTCAAAATGTTTTGTATGTGGCCGGTAGGTATAAAAGTAAGAGGAAAATCAGAGAAACCATAGGTCTCTTACAGAATGAGGAAGGCAATCTAGTTATGGATGATGAAGAGTTCAGAAAAGGCTGAAATATTTAATGCCTTTTTTTTTAACTTCAGTCTTTACAAATAGGGGCAGCTACCAGATGATGAGTACAATTGACAACAGAGATGGGGAAGGAGACAAACAGCCTAATGGCAGAACAAGTTAGGATTTCTTAGAGAAGCTAGTTCCTGTTAATTGTCCCATATTGTACACTGATTTCTCTATAGGATTTGTGAAACTCTAACTATGGTCTGATAACCATCTATGAAAGTTTTTGCTGGCCTTTAACTTGTTGATTAAATCCTATCAACAATAATTAAAAAGTACTACACAGAGCGTGTAGGCCAGTAATTCTTAACCTGGGTTCCTGCTGTCCCTTTTCAGCATCTGATAAAACAAGCTACTGCTTACAAATGCTTATGCATCTCTAATTTAGTTGGTCTGGAAGGTGCCAGGGCATGGCAGTTTCATGTACCCCCGAGTCTTGGGGATGACAGCTGCCATGATCCCCCAGGCCAGGGGTTTCATGCACCCCTGAGCCTTGGGGATCCCAGCTGCTGCGATCCCCCAGGCCCTGGAGTTTCACGCTAGGCATGGTGCACCCCTGTAGCTGGGAGTCCTGGTAGCTGACAGGGCTCCCTACTGCGGGGGAGACCCTGCTATACAGGCAGTCCTCGGACTTACAATACAATTGGTTCCTGAAAGCCGTGTCTTAACTTGAAACGTTGTAGCTTGGAACCGATTTTCCCATAGGAATCAATGTTATAAATGGGGGATTGGTTCCTGAACCAAAGCCCGATACCCTATTTTCACCAAAAATAACCCAGAATTTTGTACTCAGTCAATTATAGATGAGTAGTATAGCTACATTCATGTATTTATATTGTAAATAGCAATCATATTGATTTGGAAGGACTTCTTTGAGGTGACTTTGCTGGACTTTTTGAAGGGTTCTTGGCCGGAGTCTTCTCAGGAGTCTTGGCTGCAGGTTTTTTTGGAGTCTTGTCTGCTTTCTTAAAGGCAGCGTCCAAGGAAGTTTGGACAGATGTTCTCCAGGGAGATGAGTGACACAGCAAACTTGTTCTCTGGCATGGCATGGTGTCGGATCAAGCATTGTAAAGTTGAAAATGACGTCAGAAAGTTGAAATGGTGTCAATTTATAAACATGGTAAGTGCGAAACATTGTAACTTGAAACGCTGTAAATCAAAGACTGCCTGTACATGCAAATTAAAGCTCGATTGCAAACAGCTATAAAATAAGTATGCATTTTGAGGTCTAACTTTATAGCTGTTTTGAGCTTTTTATTGTGTGGTGAGTCCTTTGCACGTGTAGTTGGCCTTAAGGTAATTGCACAATTTACCAGTTATTTGCGTGGTACGTGTAACATGTAGAGGGGGCCTCAGGCTCTAAACAAAATAAATTAAATCAAAGAAAGCAAAGAAGCCAGAAAAGAAACCATTAAAAGACCCACTAGAGAACTCTCCACCTCATCTCCCACATTTGTGGCTGCTTTTATGCTCTCTAATAGTAACTATAAGGGAAAACGTCAGCCAGACCAAAGAACAGAAAAAATGCCTCTCCCTGCAATCTGGGTTAAAGCCCTTATCGTGAGCTCAGCAGTTGCCTGTGACTTTACAGTCCGTCTTTCCAAGGAAGATCAATGTTTCCTAGTGGAGTAATTGGCAGCCTTATGAGAGTATCCTGCCAAACCAACTTATTTAATGCCTATTGGTCCTAGATAACTCCCTGTACTAGTCACTGTCAGTCACACTGGGGAGTTCTTTCCAGGAGTTTTGAGGGTTGGGAGTCAGTCCTGGAGAATTATTTCTCTGAATCATGGCACACGCCAAAAGCCAAACTTGAGCCCAGACTGCATTTTCCCAAATTGCTTACCAAACTCTGAAAGGAGTTGGAGGGAAAATCTGACACTCCTTCCTGGCTAGCAGATGCAGTTACACAGAGAGCCAGGTTATCTGCTGATGCAAAATTCCACAGTAGAGTGGTGTTGGCAGCATGGATCCCAGTAATTCATTTGTCCTTCTGGCTAATTTCTTCTTTTTCTATCTGAACTTCAGACTTGCTACACTGAAGAGAAGAATTTCTTTACTTTGTTTATTCCTGTGTATGCCAAGTAGTTATTTAAAGTATTTTCTTGTCTATCAAAGGACTGATACGATTAAAGTTCTTTCAACAAGACAAGTAGTGGTAGCAAAAACAGGTCTTAGGCCAGTCCATGAGCTGTAGTTTTTGAGTCAGTCATTTACAGCCTGATCCAAAGACCACTGGTATCCACTGAAAGCTATTCTGTTGCCTTAATTGGGTTTTATTTAAAGTCTTTAGAGATTATGGCAGTGATTTTGGTAATTTGTTTGTGTTACAGCAGTTGTTTGTACTGACTACCTAATTTCATATTCTTTTCCTGTGGGGGAAGGACTGTTTATAAGAGCGCTTCCTTGCTACATTGAGGCAGATGGACAGAATTGCACTGACTGAAACCACAGCAGGGGTTGGCATCCTTTGAGCAATGACAGGCTGAATTAATGGAGCTTGATCTAAGGCAGGCCACCATCTGCAACACAGCCACTTGCCATCATTTACTATCCCATGCTGTGGATTTCTTGTATATCACTGATATGCTTCTGACCGCTCACTGACACTGAATGCCACCAAATCACTGCCATTAGATCCAGTCTATGGACCAGAGATTGCTGACCCCTGGCTGGAAGCACTGGGTCTCATTCTGATCTCTTAGCAGTAAGAAACTCGGACTTCTGTGATGTTATACCTGGTTTTCAAATGCGTAAATGACATAAGTGGCAGGTATCTCTACATGGATATAGTGAAAAAAGTTATAGTTTAAAGATGCTCCCTTATTTACAGGTAATTGGGAGATGGTCTCTCAGGTAAGTAGCTGTTAGTCAGTTGGAGTCAAGTAGGGTCTGCAGAGCTTACATACTGCTCCACAATTAAAGTGTGTTGTTCTTGTTCATGTATGCCTGGTGTTGACTGAACCCAGTGATGATCACCCAGAAAATGAAACATCAAATATGGAAAAAGTTATATGGATACAGCCTGTATGGGACATATAAGAGCTGTCTGCTTTTTCACTTTTAAACTTAAATTCAAGGTATGAGTCATTTTTCAAAGAAACATTTCATTTAAAAATGCATGTCCTCTTATATGGTAAGTTGTACCATGAAATAAGCATATATGCAGGCAGTAAACATAGGAGTATGCTCATTAACCCACATGTGTATGTGCAAGAGCCATACCTGATTTATAGCTAGGTGTTATGCATTGGTTTACCTCTTTGTGTGTTTGAGGTGCTTGGGTGTGATAGTGAAGGGAGAAGTACAGGACTGTAGGCAGATTGGTTAAATTTCTTAAATGATGGAAGTAACTGCAGATTCTGGCTAACATTGGGTGTTAGTGAGGTTCATCACCAGTCCATTGGGAACACAGAACATTTTAACCCAAATTATAGAGGGTAAGTGAAGGAGAAAATTGAACTGCCATAACTGGTCCCTGCTCCTCTTCTCATCTCTGCTTATCCATCATAGTGATACTTGGGCACTTCTGCTAGCAGCCTACACATACGTTTGAATAGCTTCTATGGAGGGCTCTTATCTCTGGAATTCATTCTCTTTGGTGGTCTGAAGGAACAGGCACATAGTTAGCCTTCAGGCCATCTCTTTTCTCAGAACTTTGCTAAGAATTGCAGTGGGAAATGTCTATCTCAAGAATGTCCATTAAGTTATGTAAATACATCTAGAGACTGTTTGATGGGCACATTCAAGAAGTACAGTATTAAATAAGCAGTTCTGGGTTGACTTTAAAATTCATGCTGTTACATTTTCAAGGCTACTCTTTTATGTTTTGTTAATGATTTGAGATCTCTGCATTAAAAAAAAAATGATTTTCAAGTCTTTCACTTTAACTCTCTGTGCTCCTTGTCATTCTAGAACTTATGCTAGTTTTAACACTGTGCCCTTAACACTGCAAATCTCTGCCTGGTGCACAGCAGGAGGGGAGCTGTGGCTTTTGCGTCTTACTGCAAATGCAAGGGGATGTATAGGTGGCAGCAGGGTCAAGCACCATGGGCCTGATTTCTAGAGCTGCTTAGCTGAGTTCTTGCAGTCTTTGAAGGGAATAGGAGTTGTGGCTACTCAGCAGCTCTGCAAATTGGTCTCTAATTACAGCCCTGTCCCAGCTGCCTGCGGAGGGTTCGGGATTGAGAGTATGGTCGGGGATAGAAAGGTAAGAAAGATTTATTGACTTAACAAAAACACAACTACGCGTAGTAACAAGACAAACAATGACAGACAAAAGCAGTTTGCGTCGGCATCTTATCAGCAGTCCCCTCTGATGCCTGATATACACCAAGCTTCTTTTCCTCAAAGGTCAGCGAAGTCAGGCATCCCTGAACGACACTGTCCAAAGGGGTACCGGAAAGGACCCTGGGATGCAGTTCTTGGGCTCTTCGAGGTCCACGGGCCCACTGATCCAGGCAACAGCTAACTAATTCTTTTACAGAGCTGTTTCTTCCTTCTGAATGGTTTCCAGATATTCCAGCCAACTTAAAGCTTCTGAATGATACTGATAACGTACAACCACTTAGATTCCTTTTACTTCAACTGTCCTTAGACTGACCAATTAGCAGTACAAGCCTTGCATTTCTTTGATAAGGTAATTTTAACTACGCCACAGGGCCTTACTACTTCTAGACTTTGCTAAATTTACTAGCCCTTACTTTATACAAGGCCTCACTACATCTTAGACTTTAATTAGGCTTTTAGCAACAACATATAGCTTAATATCTAAACAAATACAGAAAAACACTTGGTCTAATCTTCATAGGGCCTTCAGCAAGCACCTGTATTACACAGACATAATTTCAGCTGTCACACAGCCCCCCTCACTGAGCTGTAGAATATCTCAGCTTCCTTTAGCACCTGTTCCCTGAGGGGCAGTTTCTGCCACCCACAGTTGCAGGGAATCATTGAGGAGTCCCATGCTGCTGCCTGAGGAGTAGGTCCTACTTAGTGAGAAGGAGAGTGACAATGTAGATCTATCCAAAGCTCCTGAGAACAAAAGCTGAAAACTGGGAAGGCTAAGAATGGGGAACATGTGGGCATAAGAAATTTGTTCAATGCAAACCTTGGCATCCAAGTAAGGGAGGGATTCTTCCCAGCTAGGTGGGAACTGCCCTGAGGCAGGCACTGGAAAGCACAGCTGTTCATCCTACTTAGTGCCCCTTTGGAAACTCTGGTATAGTTGGGTAGGCCAAGAAGGGGATGTTCGAGGTAGTTGGGAGGAGAATCTCTTTAGGATGTATTGCCATGCAGGATTCAGTGACAGTGCGGTCTGCGGCTAGGGACAGACATTCAAAAAGCATGAGTCTGAATTGCAGGTTAGTCTAACCTGCAAAGATTGAACTGGTTTGCAAGTGGATAGACATTCCCTTTTTCATTCTGGAAATGCAGTCACATGCCTGCAGTGGTTCCGGCCAGAAGCCTGGGGGAGCTGGAGCAGCCCTCCCTCCCCTTGCACACAGAAGCTGCGGGGGGGAGGCCAGGCCCAGCAGGCCTGAGTAAGACTGAGTTGGGGTTTAAACCTCCACCTTGACCTGTGGGGTTTAGAGAGTGGGGGAAGAAGGGCATGGCCAGATCTCTGTGGCTGGGGGAGCAGGGAGAATGAGGAGGAGGAGGAGTGGAGAGCTCTGCCCACCCCAGCAGCTCCCTTACTGCCAGGAGCAATCTGGGCACAGAGCATTGCCGGACCTCAGAGGAGGACTCTTCCTCACTCCTTCCTCTCCCCCATGGCCATGGGGTGCAGAGGGGGGCTCTGTGCAGGGCTGCCTGGCCCTAGAGGGGGATTCCTCCCCCTCCCCCACACTGTGGAGGGGCTCTGTTCCATGCTGGGGGGACTCTTCCCCCTCTTCCTCCTCCCACCTCCCACTGCCACAAGGCTGGGAGGGGGACTTTGTATACGGCTGCCCAGCCTGGGAGGGGGACTCTTCCCCCTGCTTCTCTACCCCCTGTGGGGCGAGAAGGGGGGCTCTGTTCGGTGCTGGTCAGGGATTCTTCCCCCTTTTTTTCTTCCCCCTCCTCCCTGCCTCTGCAGGGTGGGGAGGGCGGGCCCTGTGTGGTGTTGCCAGGTCCAGTCTGGGCATGGGGAGTGGCTGTCACTGAGCCACAGCCCCTGGGGGTGGCCCTGCCACCCTGGCCCCACTGAACCCCAATCGTTCAGCTGCATGGCAGGGCGGGGCTGGGCCATGGGGGCAGGGCTATCCCCGCCAGTTGCAGCTCAGTGACAGGGACGCTGAGCCCTGTCAGCAGTGCAGCCTGGCCCGGCATGCACAGGTGGCAGCTGGCTAGGCAATGGGCTACCCAGGCCGGCTCAGAATTACCAGTGAGCCCAGAGCCCAGCAGCCACCCACCAGGTAGCCTGCTTCCCAGCCAGTTGCTGCCAATGCGTGCCAGGCCAGGCTGTGCTGCTGACAGGGCTCAGCGTCTCAGTCACTGAGCTGCAGCCGGTGGGGGTGGCCCCATCCCCACAGCCAAGCCCAGCCCCACAGTGCAGCTGCCTCGGCCTTGGCTCAGCCGGGCCGAGCCGGGTCACAGGGCTGAAGCTCAGCGACACTGTTCCCCACACCAAGGCTGTGCTGGGCCAGGCTGGGCAGCACCACACAGAGCCCCTCTCTCCACCCCACAGCGGTGGAGGGAGGGGAAGGGGAAGAATCCTCCTCTAGCACAGAACACAGCTCCCCTCCCCAACCCGTGGGTGGGGGGTAGGAGCAGGGGGAAGAGTTCCCCTCTGGGGCTGGGCAGCCCTGCACAGAGCCCCCCTCCCAACACCATGGGGGCAGGAGGGAGGAGGAGGGGGAAGAGTCTTCCCCCAGCACTGAACAGAGTCCCCCTCACCTCATGGGGGATGGGGAAGAGGGAGGGGTTTACTTCCTGCCTCTGTGCCTTCTACCAGTGTCTGCCAGCCCCAGTCACCCCCTCTGCCTCTGGTGTTCTGTTACAGGTTTAAACTGGTTTCTGATCACTTGAACCAGTTTATGTGTAATGTCTGCCCCTAGCTGCAGCTCTCACCAGCTCTAGTTTATGCTAGAGCAGTTTAGGACTGGTAGACCACAAAGGTGGCTTGATATTGCCATAAACCCTTCTGATCCCATGTGCCAATTCTGTCCGTGTCATACTTCTTGGCCTTAATCCTGCTCTTAGGTTATGCTGATGATCATCTGTGCAGAACCACTGTCACTCTTGCATATCTATGTTCCACTACCCACTCACCCCGCTTGACCTTGAGTTTGGGCACAGAGTGATTTGGTGGCTCCACAGGGCCTTGTTCTAGACTAAAGCTCAAATAGCAGACATTATTTTACTGATAAGCGGGCAAAGTGGTGATGAGCACTTTGAAATAAATACAGGCAGCAGCAGCAGCACTTGTTGCATGAAGTTTGAATTAGGGAAAATCAATTCTCCAGACCATGTTGTTAGTCATTTGCAGAATGTTTCATTTTATGGAAAACACCAAAGCCTTTCAAGACTAGCAAGCCACTGATATTCTTTAAAGATTAGATTCTTCCTTCTCAGAGGCCTAAAGGAATTTCACCAGAAAAACTGTTTGTTACATACTTGTTGTGCTGACAGCTGTAGTTGAAACCATGCCACATTTGGCAATGAGAAAACTTTCCCTGAAGACATGCCATCAGCTGAGGAATAACTGCAATTTCTCTGTCTGTCTCCCTCTCTGTCTCTCCCTGCTGGAAAGTGTGTGGCAGAGTGCCATGATATTTTAATGAATGGGAAACAATATTATAGATTAAGATGTGCTGTTTTTTAAACAACAGACCCTGGTGTTTAAAGAAAAAGAAGGCTTCGTAGTGCCATTTTTTATATCCGTTATTGCAAGTGAATTGCAAGCCCAGCTAAAGTTAGTGGTAGAAATTCCTTAGTTTTGAGTGAAACCAGGATTTCATCCTTTTTTTTTGGAGACGTTGTACAAATAAAGACACCTGCTACAAAAAAACCCCACAAACAAACCCTGATAACATTAAAAATGGGGCACATTTGGAAATCTAGAAATGGAAGGGATAAAGCCACAAGTGTGTTTTCTTCTCTGTCTCTTTCTCTCAATTTTCTTACTTATAATTTGGAGTGCTATTAAAAACAATAACAAATACCATATTTGCTTGCATACAGCATACCTTTCCCCCCAAAATAGCCTTTCAAAATTGGGTGGGTATCTTAAGCAGGGCTCCTGATTTTCTGGTCAAAACAGCTACAGTGGAATTTTTATTCATGCAGCAGCAGAGGGAGTCAACTGACTTTATGGCTCATTATAATCTACGTGATTCTTGCTTATTATTTTTTGTTCAACAGGTTAATTACCCACTCTCCTTTTCCAAGTTCTTGATGTTCTACTAATTAAGCTATTCTTTACTCAGGAATTTTGCTGAAGATTTTGCAGTTTAGCTACTCATTGTCTCTCTTTCCTTTTTACAATCCTGCAAACTGTTTTCAGCTCTTTTTAAAAAATGCCATGGAGCCCAGCCTTCAGCAGCAGCTACAGTTTTGGCATTTGGCTGAGCAGCCAACAGCTGCTGATCATTCATCTATGAAAGGGTTAAAACTGTTTTTTGCCTGAGCAGGAAAGGAGGGTAACTGGACTGAAGATTAGCCTCTTCCCTTGGTGTATGCTGTTATATGTGGTCATAAATTTGGATAAGTGTTTTTTTGCTTATTGATTCTGCCTGACCAAAACCAAGGCATCTTGCTTATTTGGGGGAGTGTGTTATGTGAGAAAATATGGTAATACAGGACTCTCTGGACTTTTCCCGCTATACCTTCTGGGTGGTAATTAGGCCTGTGCGAATCGGCAGTGATCCGATCCAGCTTCGGATCTGGCCGCTTCTGATGGCCCCTTCGGATGGCCTATCTGGAACTCCAGACTGGTTTGCCGCTTCAATCTGGCCGAAGCAGCTCTGAAGCTTCGGAGCTGCCTCGGAGATCCAGCTATTGGAAGGTGATTGGATGATGATTCCCAATGATTAGAAGATGATTGGAAGAGGGCCAATGTCATGCCTATTTTCAAGAAAGGGAGGAAAGTAGATCCGGCAAACTACAGGCCCATCAGCCTGACCTCTATCCTGGGGAAGGTCTTGAAAAAGATTATCAAGGAGGCCTTAACAGACTAGCTGAAGGCAATATCCTGAGGGATACCCAGCATGGGTTTGTTGAGGGTAGGTCTTGCTTGACCAATCTCATTTCCTTTAATGACCAGGTGACTTATCACCTGGACAAGGGGGAAGAGATCGACGTTGTATACCTCAAATTTAAAAAAGCCTTCGATCTGGTATCCCACGATCACCTCTTGGCTAAACTGGCTAACTGCGGCCTTGACGTCATCATGATCTGCTGGCTGAGGAATGGCTCTGCGGTAGGACCCAGAGGGTGGTGGTCGACGGGAGCCAATTGTCGTGGTGCACTTTGACCAGCAGCGTCCCACAAGGCTCTGTCCTAGGGCCTGTACTATTTACATCTTCATGTGATGTGGACATTGGTGTCAGAAGCGGACTGGCCAAGTTTGCCGACCAAACTCTGGGGTAAAGCATCCACACCTGAGGATAGGAGGGCAATCCAGGCAGATCTGGACAGACTCATGAAATGGGCGGACGAGAACCTGATGGTGTTCAACACCGAAAAATGCAAGGTTCTCCACATTGGGAGGAAAAACCTGCAGCATGCTTATAGGTTTGGTAATGCTGCGCTGGTTAGCACTACAGATGAAAGGGACTTGGGGGTCATGGTTGACCACAAGATGAACATGAGCCTTCAGCGTGATGCTGCGGCTAGTAAAGCGAGCAAAACCCTGGCTTGCATCCATAGATGCTTCTCAAGCAAGTCCCGGGACATCATTCTCCCATTGTACTCGGCCTTGGTGAGGCCACAGCTGGAGTACCGCATCCAGTTTTGGGCTCTGCAATTCAAAAAGGATGTGGAGAAGCTTGAGAGGGTGCAGGGGAGAGCTACGCTCATGGTCAGAAGTCAGGAAAACAGACCTTATGATGAGAGGCTGAGAGCCATGGGGCTATTAAGCCTGGAAAAGCGTAGGCTCAGGGGTGATCTGGTGGTCACCTATAAATTTATCAGGGGTGCTCATCAGGATCTGGGGGAATGTCTGTTCACTAGAGCCCCCCAAGGGATGACAAGATCGAACAGTCACTTCACTGTGACCGATTCAGGCTGGACATAAGAAAGAGCTTCTTTACTGTCTGAGCCCCCAAGGTTTGGAATAGACTGCTGCCGGAGGCGGTTCAAGCACCCACTTTGAATGCCTTCAAGACACATTTGGATGTTTATCTTGCTGGGATCCTATGATCCCTGCTGACTTCCTGCCCCTGGGGCAGGGGGCTGGACTCGATGATCCTCCAGGGTCCCTTCCAGCCCAAATGTCTATGAAATCTATAGGTCATAATGGGGGATGAATGAAATATCTATAACTTTGTTATTTTAGCTCTGATTTGAGTGCAACTAGCAGAGGCAGTAGCCTCTGCTGAGAGCATGAAGCCTGCCAAGTTTCAAGAAGTTCAGTGCAGGAGTTTGGGGGGAACTACACCCCAAATTCTTGAAAGCAAAACTCCTGTCATGTCTATGTTTTACATCACAGGGGGCTGAAAACTGCACGGGTGCTAGCCCCTGGTGAGGCCACAAAGCCTGCCAAGTTTCAAGAAGATTGGTACAGGGAACTGCACCCCAAGCTGCTGACAGGCAAAACTCATCACGTGGATGGGTGCTTGGACTATGGCTGCATCTGTCTTCGGGCACAGGGGGGTTAAATCTAGTGCAGGCCTGAATGCTGGGCCTTGCCAGGCCATGAAGCCTGCCAGCCGTGTGTGTGTGTCTCGCTGGGGGAGTCTGTTGTCTGGGGCCCTGCACCCCAAGCTGCTGACAGGCAAAAGTCATCATGTGGGTGGGTGATATTGTGTGTGTTAAGGTGTGCACCCTTTCTAGCTCTGGGGCCTCTGCACAACATGGCAGTGTGCCCCAGTGAGGCCTCCTCCTCCCCTACAGCCTCACGCCTGGTCCTCTGCTTTACGTGACAACAGGTAAAATAATTTGGCTGGCTCAACACCAGTAGCAGCAGCAGCAGCATCAAAGGTACCCAAACGGAACTGTCACAGAGCCTGTCATTTCATAAAGGAATTGACAGCAAGAAGTAAAGGTGTTGTGTTGTGTTGGACATATGATATTATTCATGGTGGGTGATGGCTTATCTTGTGTTTTTATGTGTAGTATGAAAAAAAAAAGGAGTACTTAAAAAAATGTATCTTTGGAAGCTTTAGGCTTGAAAACCCATTTGTCAGGCTGAGGAAGTACCTGCTGATGGTCCTGGATGGAAGGAATAGTAAAGAAGCCAGAGGCTGGCCTGGCCCACAATGCAGGCAAGAAAGCCAGTCAGTGAAAATGGAAATGGAGGTGTCACGGGGTGAGGCACAGGCTGGGGTGAGGGGTAGGGGGCAAAGTGGGATGTAGCAGCGCAGGTAAAAGTGCAGAGGTGCCTGGGGTGTCACATGTCCAGCAGGTCGCAGCGTGCCAGAATTCCAATGTCAGTGTCTATGTTGAGTCCATGAGTTTCTGTACCTACTACGTAGGAGGTGACAAAGTGCAGTTCATAGGCCCAGATCTGAAAAGTGGTTTGTACATTCAAACAAGCACCTAACCTCATCACCAGAACTGAAGCCAACTTCCTGCAGCTCAAAACACAAAACCTGCCAACTATCTCCAGTACCC
>NW_005842707.1:218485-219212 GCF_000455745.1 Alligator sinensis
GTACTGGAGATAGTTGGCAGGTTTTGTGTTTTGAGCTGTGGGAAGTTGGCTTCAGTTCTGGTGATGAGGTTAGGTGCTTGTTTGAATGTACAAACTACTTTTCAGAGCTGGGCCTATGAACTGCACTGCATCAGCCAGACATCTGACACTCCAGGCAACTCTTCACTTTTATCTGTGCTGCTACATCCCCCTTCCCTCCCTACCCTTCACCCCAGCCTATCCCTCACCCCATTTCCATTTTCACTGACTGGCTTTCTTGCCTGCATTGCAAGCCAGGCCAGCCTCTGGCTTCTTTACTATTCCTTCCATCCAGGACCACCTGCAGGTACTTCCTCAGCCTGACAAACAAGTTTTCAAACCTAAAGCTGGCATCCCAGGCAGCTAAGCTGAGCTCACCGGGAGCCTCACAAGCATCAGGCCTGCCAAAGACGTGACAGGGCTGGGCGTTCCCCAGCCCTGACTTCATGCGTGCATACATTAGCCGGACGCCTCCTACTCACCTTTCACCAGGGGATCGTTGGTCCTAGCGTTTATGGGACTGCCGTGCCACCAGCAGTCCCACCAGGCCTCCCTACCCTGGCAGGGTGCAGTTTTAGTGGTCATGCCCAGGACCTGGGGCATCCTCCTTCTCCATTGCCCCAATCCCATACCTCCAAGTTCGTCCTGGCAGGGGAATGAGCTCAGCAGGGGCATGTTCTTCCCCTGCTGGCTGGTGATGCAGTTAGTG
>NW_005842707.1:219468-244266 GCF_000455745.1 Alligator sinensis
CCTCGGGGAGATGGGTAGCCACCGAAGCCACGGCGCTACCTGGCCGAGGCTGGGGTCTGGTGCATTTGGACCCCAGCATTGAAACCATGCTCATGGCTCACATTGGCAGTGGCTGGCATGGAGGAGACTGGCAGGTGCTATTGCTGGTGCTATTGCTGGTGCCAGTGCTGGTGCTGGTAGTGCTGGCACAGGAAAGTGGATCCCCCTCTTCCACATCCCCTCGCCTCTGCACTTCGGCCTCACTGACTTTGTTCACCAGCACCTGCATCCAGTGATCAAGGGTTTTGGGCTGCCAGTGCACATGCTCCCCTTCACCCTTGGGTCACACATGCCCGCCATCCTGTGGACCGTACTGGACCGCGAGGGATCCAGCCATCTCCTGATGCCCTCCTTCAGCCGCCTCACCAGTGCCTGCATGTCTGGTGACAGCGGCCTGCCCCAGCCAGGAACATTGATTCCCTGCAACTTCTCCATTTGGTTCTCCAGTTCCCTCACTAGGGGGATCACCTGGCTGAGGAGGGCACCACCAGCGCTAAGGGTCTCAGTGGCCTCGAGGAAGGGCTTGAGGACCAGCAAGATTTGGGAGATAGTACCCCACTCAGCTCTGTTTGGGGGCGGCTGATCCCAATTTCACTGAGCAAGGCCATCTCGTGGATGGCCTTCTGTTGCTCCACCAACCTTTCCAGCATCAGGTATTTGGAGTTCCGCTGAGTCTCCACATCCTGTATGATTATGTGTGGTGGGATGCTCAGCTCTGCCTGTTTCTCCTGCAGCATCTTGTCCCCCTTGATGCTGCGGTGGAAGTAGCCCGCCACCTTCCTGCATTTCAAAATCAGTGGCTTGTAGCAGTAGTGGTGGCGGCGCCATCACTGGCAACCCTGTCCCCCTCCAAAGGCATCCCTCACTATTAGGTGCAGCCTGTGTGCCACACAGCGGATGCCAACAAAGTTGGCATCATGGACAGCTTTCACCATATTGGCCCCAATATCAGTGACCATGTACCTGCAAGTGAGCTTGCCCTGCCAATGAGTCACCCCTGCAACATATGGTTCATGGCCACCATGATCTCCCTTGCCGTGTGTGATTCATCCAGCACTTCGGGTTGCAGTAGAGCGCACCGACAGTCTGACTGATCACACCAGTGCCCTGTGAGGGAGAGGTAGGCATCATCGCCACCCCGGCTGCTCCAGATGTCAGAGGTGAAGTGCAAGGCTACCTGTGGTCCTGCCTTGCACAGCTCCTCCCTCAAGTACTCCCTGCATGCCTCATACAGGCCCTGCTAAAGGAGGTCAGTGCGGGCACTTTGTAGAATGGGGCCAGAAGTGCTATGAACTGCCTGAACCCTGGCCGCTCAACTAGGGAGAAGGGCTGGCTATCCAGAGCAAGCATCTTCCCAGTGCTCTGGGTGATCTCGTTTGCCTTGGGACCTCGCCCCTCTTTCTGTCCACCTTTCCCCCACTGGTCCAGGGTGGCCCGCCTCTGCTTTGGGGGGAAGGGGGCTTTGGAGTGAGTGGGGGACTTCCCTTTCAGCACACCCACACTGGTGCCAGGCTGAGCTGCAAGAAGGGCAAGGGGGTGGTGCCTTCTCAGATGCAGCGGCATGGACATGATGGAGAAGTGTCTCGCGTACTTGCCATGGCTCATGTGCCTTCAGCAGTGCTGGCAGATGGCAAACCTGGGATCATCTGCCACCTCAAAATGATCCCACACTACACTACTCCTCCGCTTCTGGGTTGAGACTGAGGATCCTGTCTCAGCCTCAGCTGAGCCACTTGCCTCCACAACCTCAGCCTCCTCCGAGGTGCTGCTTTCCAGAGGAGACCTGGGTTTAGGGGAAACGTGAGGGGTGTGGAGCACAAACTCTGAATCCCCCTCAGTCCCCAGAATTGCTTGAGCCAGCGCACTCAGCATCCCTGGTTCCAGCTCCAGCTCCTCCTCTGGCAGTGGGAGGCTCACACTGAGAGCTGAAATTGGGGAGGTGGAGGCAGTGATTCCACTGCTGGTGTCCACTTCTGGACTGAGCAAAGGTAGTGCAGGTACAGGGACATCAGGTGCAGACACTGCACCTACCTCCTGGCTTCTACTGGCAGCACTGATGTCATGGCTGCTTGGGAATAGAATGCATCTGTGTTTGGGACAGGGAGGGGCTTCCAGCTCTAGCTCTCCCCCTACCCCATCTCCCTCCCCTGCCAGAAGACCAGACACCTGCCTTTCCAGCACACTTCATATTGATCTTTCCTGTGCTGCAAAAGGTCTCTGTGTGTATGTGAATCCTTTTGTATTGTGCGTTTTATTCCCTCTGTTGCGTGTGTGCACTGGCCTCTTCTTTGAACGTTTGCTTCCGTGTTAAGGGTTGTGTAAATATTGTGTGGTGTCTGTCTGTCTGTCTTTTGTTCTGCTGTGAATATCTGTCTATGCTATTCTAATGAAAGAAAACTTGTGCTATGTACTATGTATGGCAAATTGCTCTTTTTCCAAACACCAGAGTATCTAGGGTGGCACAACTTGGTGCTTTATACATGGTATCCCTATACAGGCCCTCATTTAACATTGTTTTTTTTTTCTTTTCTCTTATGCAGAATGTAAACACAATGACATTTGAGTTTGTGTTGAACTTTCCAACTCCTGATGTTTGACTGGGTTTCAAATTAGAGTGAATGAATTTGCTTAGTCCCAGACACTATTATTTGGTGGTGGTTTGTTGGCATGTGTCAGATGGGTGAGTAGTTGTAATGTGTCCTGATCCATATTACAAGTGACGTTTTTCTGGCAGTTTCAGCTAGGAGGACAAGAACTGATGGGACACTACAAACTGAATTATGCTTTGGTGCCTGCAGTGGTCCTTCTAGGCAAGGGGTGGGCAATTATTTCAGCTGGAGGGCCTGCTGAATGAGTTTTGGTGAGATGTCGAGAGGTTGCAACAGTAGTCCTGCCCCTTGACAGGTGCCTCACCCCCTCATCACCATCTTGGGACCAGAAGTCCCACCCCCTGACTTTTGCCACCAGAAGTCTCTCCCCTTGTCCCTGGAAGTACTCCTTTTGGAGGGAGGGGTTGCCATCTTGGAACTGGAAAAAAACCAAATCATATACTAAAAATCAAACACCTATAATAACATGTTTTAGTTTCATTTCAAAAAATATTTTTGTCCTGATTTATGTGCGTTCGCCTAGGGTATGTAGAGGTGATTGCATAATAGCTCAAAAATAAAGTCTTGTTTTTGCATATTGTGTGTGGGGTGTGGTTGGGGGGGTGGGGGGGCGGGGTTTGTGGGGTGTGAGGGAGAGTGGGGAGTGTGGAGACCCCACTACATGCCCCCCCATGGCACAGCCCCCAGCAGCAGCAGGCAGCAGGGAATCGGGCTGCTCATGGCCCATACAGGCACGGCCTCCCAGTAGCGTGTGGCTCCAGCCAGTTTCAGGAGCTGCACACCAGGCCAGCCAGCCTCTATCATGTAGGGCTCATGTGCAGCTCCCAGGACTTGTGCACCAGCAGGGGGAAGCCCCACACAATGGAGCTGGAGGCCTGGCCCTGGCCCCTGCTGCCACATTCAGCTCCTGGGACTCTGCTCGAAGTTTCATAGTTTCATAGTAGCTAGGGTCAAGAGGGACCTGAATAGATCATCTAGCCTGACCCCCTGCCACAGGCAGGAATGAATGCTGAGTTCACAAGACCCCAGACAGGTGATCATCCAACCTTCTTTTGAATTTGCCCAAGGTAGGGGCAAGTACCACTTCCCTGGGAAGTTGGTTCCAGATTTTGGCCACCCTAACTGTAAAATATTGCCTTCTGATCTCTAACCTAAGTGGTGGGGAGCCCTGCCCCCTGCTTCCTGGTGTAGTCCAAGGAGCTGCACGTGGTGGCAGGGAGAAGGGCTAGGCTGCCAGCTCCATCATGCAGGGCTTCCCCCTCCACCAGTGGTGTAGAAGTCCTGAGAACTGCACATGTACTGTGTGATAGAGGTGGGCTTGCCAGGCTCTGCTGCTTGCCACCACACGCAGCTCCCAGAATTGGCTGGATCCATGCGCCACTGGGTGGCTGCACCTGCATGGACTGTGAGTGCCCAAGGACCTGTTGCTGCTGCTGCTGGCAGCAGGGGCTGTGTGCCATGGAGGGGGCATGTGGGGAGGGGGGGGTTCCCACACTACCCTGACCTCCCTCACACCTGTACCTTGCCCACCTGAGCTATATGCTGCCATCGCCCTGCTGGGCACAAGACCCAGGCTTAGCACTCCTGCCAGCCCCAATCCCATGCTCCATGATCCCACCCAGCTGCAGCTTCCCTACCTGCTGCCCAGAGCCAGTGTAGGAGCAGCACCAGTGGGCCCACCCAGAAGCTGTGCTTGCTGGCCGGGGCTGGGGCCTTCCCATGTATGAGGGTGGGAGCAAAGTGTGCAGTGGAGTACAATTAATTGGTGGGGTGCCTACAGGCCAGATGAAATCACCTGGTAGGCTGAATCCAGCCTATGGGCCATATTTTGCCTGCCCCTGTTCTAGGTTATGGCTTGACAGTAACAGGGCAAGTCTACATTGTTGCTCTCCTCTTCTGGGTTATGCATTGGTGTAGGCTCCTGCTGTTATCTGTTTCAGTGACTTCTACCAGTATCACATTTTTTGCTGAATAAGAAGGCTGGCAAAATAATTTTACGAGGACAAAAATATTAATAGGCTAGAAGCTTACACAATAACAGTAAAACTGCTAGTTGAAAGGTTGACAGCCCTGTGAGTTAAGAACTGGTGAGATTTCTTTCTCATGAGCATAAAAGCAGAGAAACTTGCAACTGGATCTACTGTTTTTCTCCTTATTGCCTATAAAATAACATCCCAGCAATTCTTGCAGTAATTCTTCACAAGGAAGAGTTATAGGAAGGAAATATTTCAAGATTTTAAACTGTTTCTTAACAGGATGTAGCAGCTGGACATGAAATGAACCAGCAATTGATCAATAGACTATGGTTTGAGACCTGTTGGTATAGCACTTAATAAAGTGTTACCAAGTCCAATCATGAATCAGGCCTCAAATAATAAGACCAGCTTACAGATTCTAAGATTCTGAAAATAGATCAGCCTTTTGATGTTTGAGCCATAAGGATTTAGGTTTTTTAAGTGTATCTGTAATCACAGAGAATTAGAAAGTTTTCTTACTATTATTTATTTTATTTTTAATAATACCCTAGATTTTGTATAGTGATCTGACACTAAAATCTTGCCCTTTGAGAAAAATGCCAATTACAAGCCCCCTGGTAAAACTGTGAGTGGGAAACTTTATAGTATATCCTTCTGTCACATGGTTCTCTTCAGCACAGATCCTTGCCAAGGGACCTGAACTGTAATAAAATTAAAACAAGTAAAGTTTGGACATGCTAAGTAATGGTGAAAGGTGGTACACAAACTGCGTGAATTAAGTTAATGCTGATTTGGCTAGCATTAGTCTAGAGAGAAAATCCATTATAATTTCACTTGGCTTTGTGAGGGGAAAGTGTTGCATATAACTGCTGTTTCCTTGCCCCCTACCTTCCAAAAGACTATTTACAACATTTCCCTGCCCTAAACCTATATATATCCTGCAAGGTTGTGGAGCGTCACATTAAACTAAATTAAAAGTGTTGGAGGTTGCTTAGGACACATCATCTACCATCATCTGTGCTATGGTAAACACTTCATGTGTCTGCTCCTTTTCCTCGAAAGCTAAACTATGGCAGCTTGACCAGCTTAAAATATTTGAATCAATGAAAACAGTTTCTTTCAATTATTTTATTTTCAGTGATATTCTTTTTCCCGTTTCCCCCAATAATTCAGTGTAATTTGTTCATCTCTCCATCCCCTAAGGGTGAAAAATGTTGGTATGTGGTAAGATGAAGCTGACAGATGTAGTAAGATATAGCTGCATTTCACAGATGCTTTTGAATAATGAGTATCAGAGCCTCTTTATTTCACCTTTGCTAGCATGTCTCCAACAGAACCAAGGTCCCATGGGCTCCCTTGTTTTCTGTAGAACCAACCTAAATGGTGTTTTCAGAGCAAAGGGAAGAAACTGACCAAAGGCAATGCAGACCTAGTCAGCACTGACTTAATAGCTCCACATTGCTTCTTGAGTATCAAAGGGAAAAGGGAAAGCCATAATAGAGGGCTTGTGGACACACTCTCTGCAGGGAGGCCAGAAGAGATCCATAGGGCTCACCTTTGTCATATACATTCCAAGGGTGTTTAGTTATGGAGGTATGGGAGACTTGAGCCACAAAGGCTACTTCTACTGTAAGTAGCTTTTGGACAAAGCTTGCGCTCATGGGGCTTTTCTTTTGAGAAAAGTCACTTGTGAACCTGTTTTGGACCTTTCAATGAGAAAATGGAACTTAGTTGAGTAGACCAGGTTACAGAGGAAAGAGCATTGAAAAGACTGCTATTACCTAGGACACTTTGGTCACTAAGCATATATAGAATCATAGACATTAAGATTGGGAAGGACCTCAGGAGTTCATCTAGTCCAACCCTCTGCTCACAGCAGGACCAGCACCAACTAGATCGCCCCAGCCAAGGCTTTGTTCATCCACATCGTAAAAACCTCTAAGGATGGAGATTCCACAATCTGTTTGGGTAGCCAGCTCCAGTGCTTTACTACCCTCCTAGTGAGAATGTTTTTCCTAATATCTAACCTAGACTTCCCTTGCTGCAACTTTAGACCATTGTTCCTTGTTCTTTCATCTGCCACCACTGAGAACTGTACCTCCATCCTCTCTGGAACCCCCCTTCAGGTAGTTGAAGGCTGCTGTTAAATCCCCCCTCAGTCTTCTCCTCTCCAGACTAAATAATCCCAGTTCCCTCATCCTCTCCTTAGAAGTCATGTGCCCCAGCCCTCTAACCACTTTTGTTGCCCTCTGTGAGACTCTCTACAATTTGTCCACATCCTTTCTGTAGTGGGGAGCCCAAAACTGGACACCTTACTCCAGATGTGGCCTCACCAGTGCTGAATGGAGGGGAAGAATCATTTCCCTTATCTGCAGGCAATGCTTCTACTAATGCAGCCCAGTATGCTGTTAGCTTTCCTTTGCTGTTAGAGGTGCCAGCTGATGTCTAAGTGGGAGTGCAGCACCCTGAAGGGAGCTCTTCCCAGGGCTTTGTGGCTCCTTCCCCAGTGACCAGCCATATGCTGCTGCTGCTGCTACTGCTCCTGGTCTTGCCTCCCATTTGCCTGTAGTACTGCTGGGTGACAGGTAGGTAGATAGTAGTCCTTCTCTGGGTGGGTCTGTGCTAGGATGGCTGGAGTGGGGTTGGCAAGGATAAGGCTGGTGCAGCATGGGGCAGGGTGCAGTTGGGGGTTGAGTAGGGGTGGGGGTAGCAGGGTATAGAACTATTGCTGCAGTCAAGTAAGGTTGCCAACCCAAGAAAACTTTTTTTTAACTGATAATCTGCAATTTTTTTTACTGACAACCAAACTTTTTTACTGTAGTTTGAACTTGGCCCTTCTCCAGGGTCTGGCAGAAGGGTTACATTTATATTGTTTTAAACATGTCAGTAAAAACACATGCCAGTAAAAAAGTTTGGTTGTCAGTAAAATATTTGTAGATTGTCAGTAAAAAAAATGTCTTGGGTTGGCAACCCTGTGTAGTATGTTGAGGGTCTTGTAGCATGTACAATCAGCAGCAGAACAGCAGGTGATAGGAGGGAGAGCCTACTAAATATTTTGAGCCATGTTGACACTGAGTCTGATTCCTAATTCAGAGTACAGATAACTCCTCTGAACTTTCAGCACTTAGAGATAGATGATTCACACAGGATTAGACATTGCTGGGCTCCAAGCAGTAGAAAAGCCTGGTAGATAATAAGGTCTTGCCATTTTTAATGGAGTACAAATACCAGCATTATTTATGTTGGAGACTGAGCTCAGTTTTGCCAGCTACTGTCTGATTTCCAAGTACTCATGTGAGTTGGCTATAAAGCATGAGTCATCTTACTGAATCCTGCCAGTCAGAATGAAAGACTTAGTCAATCTTTAAAACGTGATATAGCAAATAAGACTGGACTGTCAATTAGCAAAAAAACAGTTTGCATGAATGAAAAAGCTTTCCCTTTTGGAATCCAGTTCTTTGATCTTCTAACGACTCAATATAACTTCCTTTTTTCTTTCTGTTCTGCAAAGATTTCAAGCAAAGCTGTTACAGTTGTATCCTTTCCCTTTGCCAGGCCATGGAGATAGGCCTGATGAGGGGAAAGGATTTCTCTGTAGATGACAGCAATTTCAGATTGCTGCCATCTCCTTTGTGTCTGCACCCCTGACATTTGCCCATGGGTTCTGTGCCCTGATGGATCCATTAGCAGCATGCTGTGTCCCTTATGTGCGGGCCGCCTCCCGATCCTGTCCATGTCGCCATGTGCGAGCCGGGAGCAATATGCGGACCCGTCTTTGCGCATGCGGGCTGTGGCCAGCAGCCCGGGCATGCGGGGTCAGAAGGGACCGCGGGGCGGTAAGGAACGCACAGGCTAGAATTAGTCACAGAGGCGTAGTGGTTGATTTAAAGATTATTTTACTTACACTGAAGATGCAGGCAGGAAAACTTGCTTGAGTTGCGGTTACAGACAGGAAAGAAGAGAGGCGGACAAGAGTTCTAAACTCGCGAACTCTAGCCCAATCCGGCTGAAAGCTGTAAACACGCGAGCCCGTCGTGTCAACCGAAGAAAGTACTCGTACAAAAGAGCTCTGAATAGACTCACACGAAGTTTGCTAGGCTCCATGGAACTTGTGCTCTGAGGTAGTCTGGTCGTCTGAACAACTATGTCAGTTGTTCCAGCTGAACTCACACGAAGTTTGCTAGGCTCCATGGGTCCGGTTCTTTTGCGCGCAGGGAGGGATACGTCTAGGAATCTATTGGTGATGGGGAGAGGCTAGAGGCTGATCAGACCCCTGTTGCCTGCTTGAAATGTGCTGGGTCCGTAAGGATCCGCAGCGCTTAGAGATCTTCACACAGCATGAAGTCTCCTCCTCCTGGTGTTCGTGGAGTTCTCCAACTTGGGCGGAAACCACTCAAGCCTTTTATACTGCTAGCAAGCCAATCACTAGCTGCCACGTGTGAATAATTTAGAACTGGCCAATGGTGGGGCACAAATTTGAATACGAATGGCGGGGACTCTTTGCAACGAGCATTTCTGTGCTGCAACAAAGAAATGCACCCTGCAAAGAAAGCTACTGGTGGCGGGAATTCTTTTGCACTGGGGTTCTCTTTTGCAGCAGAAAACTCCACTGTGCAAAGAAGCTGCAATTTAGCGGGAACAATTTAGCACAGCCGAAGCACACAAAAACAAAAATCACACCCTTTGGGTTGTGACACCTTACAGTGACAGTGTTAATTTAATCTTTGTGTTTCTGTGGACTTCCACATAACTTTTGTATCAAATTTGTTAGCTGTTTTGGTAGAAAGATCTCTTCTGGCTTTCTACCGTTCAGACACAATCTGAATTGGGTTCTGCCCTTCAATGTATGTGTTATCACTAAAGAGGAAAGTTTCCCTAACCAAACTGATCCTGAGATAGATCTCAGAGTAAACACACACATGTAGAGGAGGGGAGGACAACTATTTTGGCTGGTGGGGCACTTGAGGAGTTCTGGTGAGCTGTCAAAGACTGCATACACAAAAACTTTCAGAAGATATCATTTTAACAAATTATAGATAAAAAACCCCATATACTAAAAATCAAACCTCTACTATAACATATTTGAATCAGAGCTGTCAATTAATCACAGTTAACTCATTAATCATTGTTCACATTAATAACTTTAACACATTAATTGTGTATGTGGTTTTGGAGCCTGCATCTAGGCTTTGCTCTGCCACTGTCACCACTGTCTCCAAGCTACCCTGTGGGGCAGCAGTGGCAGCACAGAGGACAGCAGGGCAGCCCAGGTATGGGCTCTGGGCTGCTGCATCAGGGAGTGGTTAGGCACACACAGGACACAGACACGCAGCCGCAGCCTGCAGGTGACCGGGAACGCAGCCCAGCAGTGTGTGGAGTACTGCCTAGCAGGCAAGTCCGTGAAGGGGAAAGGGTGTGGGGGAGCAAAGGGGTGTGTGGGGGACAGATCGAGGCCCCCACAGTGAAGGAGGGAGTGGGGCAGGGGCAGGGTTTGGGGTAAATGGGGCCCTGGAGCAGGTTGTGAGAAGTTTGGAGCTGCAGGCAGCTAGTCCAGGGACATGGGAGGGCTCCCGCTGCTGTGCACATCCCAGGGGAGGCATGTGCCCCCTGGATTTATGTGTGGGGTGGAGGAGGGCTGCTGCTGCAGGCTGGGGCTCTGTGCCCATGCTGCCTTTGCCCCAGGAGCCGTTTTCTGGCTGCACCACATCCCCTGCCTGCCCAGCGGCATGAGGCACGTGGCATTGCGCAGCTCCTGGAGCAGTGACAGAGGCAAGGAGCTACAGCCTGTACTGGTAGCCTGCTTCCACCCTGCGCTCAAATCTGGGGGCCACATGCCCCCATGCCTCCCCCAGCGTACAGGAGGAGCCCTCCTGTACTGCTGGACAAGCCACCTGCAGCTCAAACCATCCCACAACGCACCCCAGGGCCCCATTCACCCCAGCCTCTGCTCCTGCCTCTACCCTATTACCTCCCTCACTGTGGGGCCCTTGATCCCCCCCTGCCCCATCCCTTCCCTCCCCCATGTCCCTTCTCCCCCCACACACTTACCTGCTGGGCAGTGTGTGTGGGTGTGTGTGTGTGTGTCTGCCCCTCGCACCCAAGCCACAGCCCCCCCACCCCTTCTGCTGCCTCTCACTCCTGACTCACAGTACCCCACATCCTGCCAGGGTGTGTGGTGACCCCTCCCTCCCCAGGCTTCAAACTCACACATGCCCGACAGCCCCCTACCATCACAAATTCTGCCCCCACATGCCCCACCCCCAACCCCTCAACCATACAAGTTACCTGCATAATTTTGCATAACTGAGTTTTTCGGTGCATAATTTCGAATTTTTGGCTGTGTGATTAAAATCACAATTAATTGTGAGTATTTTTTTTAATTGCGCAACTAGTTGTGATTAATTTTAAAAAAATTCAAATTAGGGCTTTCAAACGATTATTTAAAAAAATAATTTGTCCTGATTTATGTTTTTTTGAGTACTGTATATAGAGGTGATTGCATAACAGATCAAAATAAAGTCTTACTCTTGTATCTGTGTGTGGGGTGTGTGTGTGTGTGTGTGTGTATGTGTGTGGAGGGGGGGGTGTCTGTAGGGGTGTGGGTGCCCGCATATGTTTGGGGGGAGTGCCCGCTTGCTAGGTCCCGGGAGCTGGCTTAAGGGTGGGGGGAAAGAAAGCAGGGAGTGTGTGCAGCAGCACTCACCTGGGTAGTGCAGTGCAGGTGCAGTCCACTCCCCCATCCAGCCCATGGCTGCTCCCCATGGCACTCTGAGCTCCACCCACTCCCACTTGGGATAGCCCGCATCATTGCTCCTGCTCACACCTACCCTGCACCTGCCAATGGCCTTAGCCAATGTGCTCAGCTTCCCAGCAAGGCTGCTCCTGCAGCTGCCTGGGTACTGCTCAGCTCCCCATTTCCAGCAGCTCTTCCTCTTCCTTCTCCTGCCCCTGCTGCACTGCTCCAGGCAACAGGTAGTGTGAGGTACCACATGGCCAGTCAGGCAGAGTGGGGAAGCTGCAGTCAGCAGCTCCTGCCCCAGTGCATGGGGCTCCAGTTCCAGTTCTAGCTCCATTTCCCAGCCACCTTCCACCGTCTCATCCACCTAGTGTTATGAGCAACCACTTGTGGGTGGCAGACAGCCCCACCAGGAAGCTGTGCATGCTGGTGAGGGCCAGGTAGGTGCTGTCCGTGGACACAGGGTCAGCGCGGTTGGGAGTGCATCATGGACTGACTCAGGCAGGAGCAGGCAGAGCTCTGCTCAATGCAGAGTTCCATGGGGGCAGCAGTGGGCCAGATACAATCAGTTGGCAGGCTGGATCTGGCCCATGGGCTGTATTTTTCCCATCCCTGATTTAGAACCATTTCAAAAGCAGAAGGGTTCAAAAGGGCAACAGTTGTTACCTTCTTATGCACCCTGGGAGGGCATGGGAGGCATGTGCCCCCCAGATCAGCGTGCGGGGTGATGGTGGAGGAGGGGCATGGGGGGTGTACCCCTGGATCTGCACGCAGGGCAGGGACAGGCTGCCACTGCAGGATGGAGCCGGGGGCAGTGCCCAGCGGGAAGGTTGGGCTGGGCTGCACTTGGGGTGGGTAGCAGCAGTGTTGGGAGGAAAGCTATGGTGAATTTTGGGGTGGCTGCAGCCCTCCCCACAATAGCCCTCCTCCTAGTGCCACCACTGCCCACCCCAACTGCAGCCCAGCCCAGCCCCCCACCAGGAAGAACTTGGCACTGCCATGGCCCCAGCCCGCAGCAGCAGTCCACCATCACCCCGCACGCTGATCTGGGGGCACATGCCTCCCATGCCCTCCCAGGGTGCATGTAGTGGTGGGAGCTGCCCTCTCCACCTGCCCTGGATGAGCCACTCATGACTCCATCCCACTCTCCACCCTGGCTGTGCAGCACCTGCCCCTGCCCCTGTCCCAGCCCCTCTCCCTCCCTCACCACGGGGGCCTCGATTTGCACCCCCATGCCCCTTCCCTCCCCCTTCACCCTTTCCCTCACAACAGACTTACCAGGCAGATGCTGCTCTCTAAGTTACCTGATTGCATATCAGCAATCAGATCTGTATTGGACGATATGGCTTGTTAAAAATCGGCCAGCCCAAAAAATCTCTATTGGTGCACCCCTATTAATGACATTATGTCATGTTGGGGAAAAAAATCTCCCAGAATAGCTTCAGTCAGAGTTGGCAGCTCTATTCCAAATGCATGTGTGTTTACAAGTTGAGTAATTCTTTTTCCTTCCAGTTATGTCTTTAACACCGTCTGAGCAGGCCCACAGTCTTCAGCAGACTGGCATCAGCATAGCTGATTGGAACTTGGTCAACAATCCTGTTGATGATGGTCAAGGGAAAGCAGAATCTGCGGTTCACTTGGCCTTATCTGTCTGGGTACAGCAGGGCTAACAGCAGTACCCAGTAGGGCCTTTATGTATTTTTGTCATTGAAATAAGCATCTGACTTTAAGCACAGATGAGTGCAGATCCCTTGAGTAAGAGTGTTCCACTTCATGCAGTAAATAGGCTCTTTAAATCCTGCCTGGGGCAGCTCAAGAAGGTCACGTGGACTGGGCTCTGTCTGTAAGGGCTTCTCAGTTGTAATGTTCTTATCCCATGGAGAAACACCCAGGGATGTCAGTTGCTGTGGAGGAGGCACAGGACTTATTAACTGGTGTGACAAAAGGGAGGAGCGGAGGAACATTGGGCAGAGCAATCTAGAAGTGGATGTTTGACATTCTGAGTTGTACTTTTTTTGGCTGCATTTGCCCATTTATGGACATATTTCTAAACCATCTCTCCCAGAAAGACAAGGTGTTGCTCTTGAGCCAATGGAATTTGTGGCCTGAAATGTTAAGATCTTGACTGTATTTTCTAAAGGTGAAGCTACATGTTACACCTAGACCACACTAAGTGCACTTAAAACCTGAGTGTCCTCATGCAAACCTTCTTAACTTCTGCAAAATACCTTCTGAACATCTCAAAGTTTATTCCACTTCAGGCAAAGGTTAACTAGGACATGCTACCTAGATCATGTTAGGATAACCTCAGCCTGCTCCATAGAGATAAAATGAGCAATTTGCAGTCCTCTGGCATCCCAGCCATCCCCTACAGAGCAGAAATAGAGTACAGGTGTCCTGGCTTCTAGCCATGCCCTTGCTTGCCAGCTTCCTACTGGCAGTTCAGAGCTGTACAGGGAAGAAACAGCATTAACCCCTAATGTGTGACTGCTTACAGCAGGGGGGCAGGGGAATTATTTCAGGTGGAGTGCCACTTAATGAGTTTTGGTGAGCCATTAAGTGCTGCGTGGGTAGGTCCGCCCCTTGACAGCTGCCCCTCCCCCTTGTTGCCATCTTGGGATCGAATATCTCACCTCTAACTCCTGACCTTTGCCACCAGAAGTCCCTCCCCTTCCCCCCCAACCCTCAATACTCCTTTGGAGGGGTTGCCATCTTAGAACCAGAAAGAAACCAAATCATACACTAAAAATCAAACACCTACTATAACATATTTTAATTTTATTACAAAAAACATTTTTGTCATAATTTGTGTTTGCATCATGCTTATAGAGGTGACTGCATAATAACTCAAAAATAAATTCTTAGTTTTTGTATATTGTGTGGTGGGCTCTGTATGGTGAGTGAGTATGGTGGGCGTGTATGGTAGGATGTGGAGGGTGTGGTGGGGGTTGTGTATATGTGGGGGTTGTGGGGGCAGGGTGTGGGTGTGAGGGAGGTTGGGGGGGGTGTAGGGACTCCCCCACACTCCCTGCATGGTGTAGCAGCAGTGGCAGGCAGGGTGCTCAGAGTGCAGGTGCTCGGTGGGGCATGGCTCCGGCCAGTGCTGCACATTGCAGTGAGGGGCACATCCTCCGCCGGGCCGACTGTATCACTGGCGCGCCCTGCCACTCATATGCAGCCCCCACACTTGCACAGCATGGGAAGGAAGTCCCATGTGCTGGAGCCAAGTGCTTTCCCTTCTGGGGCTTTGCAGCACCGGAGGGAAACCCCAGGCACCTTCCCCTGAGGGGCGGGAAAGGCAGTGGGCTCCAATGCACAGGGCTTCTCTCCTGTGCTGTGTGTGCAGCCCCGGCAGGGAAGGCACCTGGCTCCAGCTTGTGGGACTTCCCTCCCATGCTGTGTGAGTGCAGGAGCTGTGTGTGAGTGGTAGGGAGCGCCACAGATTCAGGTGGCCTGATGGAGGCTGCGTCCCTTGCTGCAATGTGCAACACTGGCTGGAAACATGTCCCACCAGGCGCATGTGCTCTGAATGCCCAGCCTGCTGCTGCTGCCACTGCCTGCCAGGGCTGTGCACCATGGGGGAGTGTGGGGGGTGTTCTCACACTCCCTCCTTCCCTCACACCCACACGCTGTCCACCCAGCCTCTGTGCTGCTGCCAGCCCCAGCCCCAAGCACCACACTCCCTCCTAGGTGCCGCCCTGCCACCGCTGCTTCGCTACCTGCTGCCCATAGCCAGCAGGCGACTGGGGAAATGGAGCAGGTCCCTAAGGGCTGCAGCAGCTGCAGCAGCAGCCCTGCACAGAAGCTGCATGCTGGCTAGCTGGGCCCTTCTGCCCACAAGGGTGGGATGGAGGCAAAAGGGTACGTTTGAAGCTGTGTATACACATGAGCGCTTTGCTCCCACCCTCATGAGTGGAAGGGCTTGTTGGGAGGCTCCGCAGGCCAGATAAAAGTGGTGGGCAGTCTGGATTCAGCCTTTGGGCCATATTTTGCCTGCCCCTGCCTTGCAGCATGTTCTAACTTTCTCACCACTTAACATTCCATAGATTGAATATGCTCTAATTATAACATGTAACTTCACCCTAGTAGAAAATTCATTAACTTTACCTTTAAAAAAGCAGCCATACCCTGTACCTATTATGGTGTAAAGCAGCATAAGGTCCAGACTTTTTACAGCTGCATTTTTTAAAGGATACAGGAGCTTTTTGGCCTCATGGAACAACACCCAACCATGACACAATTCTCCACACAGTTTCTATCCCAGCTTAGAGGGCTCCTGCAGAGTGCCTGGGAATAAGGGAGCGCTTATGAAAAAGGAAGTTCAGAAGCCAGGCAGCTGAATGGGGAGTTACTTGGATGCTTTTACAGGTTATCTTTTAAGCATTTCAAACATATGTGGAAGGTTGTTATCATAAAGATAGAATAGTGTCAGAGCAGTTACAGGTTAAGTCTTAAAGCCATCTTAGACCTGCACAACTGTGACTTGCCACTGGAGGGCTGGCAAGTGTGGGCCTAAACAGGAGCCAGTACTTTATTGCTCCTCTGGGGCAGGAGCTTGTAGTTCAGAGGTGGAGAATGAGGAGATGAATGGAGCAGGGAGGCTCAGCAAGGAGACTGTTTTTTCTCTGGTTGGCTTAGTACTAGTTAAAGGTGCCCTAGAGAATGAAGTCCTGTATTTTTCAAAACAGTAGGTATAGCATAGGCAGAAATAGGGCAAACTTCCACCCACATGCCTCAGTTGCGGCCTGGAGGGAATTAAAGAGGTCTCATCATCCCATCCTTGATCTTGTTTATTTGGTGACAGGAACCAAACAGATGAGAAATGGTGTTGTCTAGCTCATGCTCTGATCCAGGGATAGGCAATGTTTTTTGGCTGGAGTGCTGAAAAACACCACAATGCCTACCTCAGAAGGTGCTGGAGTGCCGGCATGGCAGAAAAACAAAATGAAGGCAAGGGGTACAAGGCAGGATGCCCTGCTTGTGCCCCTTGCCCCCCAGAGCCGGGGCCGGCTGCAGCATCAGCGGGGAAGTGCAGTCTGCCCTGAGGTGCCTGTGCAGTCACTGCCAGCATTGAGCTGATGCCGGAGCTGTGCAGCCCTGCACAGCTGTTTGCACTCTGCCTGCTGCTTGCTGCAGCTGCCCAGACACTGGGGCAGCTCTGCACCGGTGCATGCACCAGCGCATCAGAGCGAGTGGTGGGGGAGGAGCCTGAGGCAGCGCAGCCCTGGTCTCTCCCCTGCTCCCGGCACAGAGGTGATAGCAGGCTTCCAGAGCCCGGTGCAGCTGTTTGTAGCCAGTCCGGGCTCTGGGCAGGTGCAGCAACCAAGCAGGGAGCAGGCTGCAAACAGCTGTGCCAGGCTCCACAGCTCTGGCATCAGCTCCGTGCTGGCAGTGACTGCATGGGCACCTCGGGGTGTGTTTTCACTCATACTATAGAAAAATAATAGAGCAATTTTCCTGTTACAAAGAACTTAGTCTCCAATAGGGCAGAATGCTTTTAACACTATGGATTCTTGTTTGGAATCTCTGAGAACATCCAGATGAGTGTGGCTGTGCAGTGTGTGCCACTGCAAACACGTTTGCAGCTCCACATACTACACAGTCTGGAGTTCTCCCTGCTGCAAGGGCATGCTGCCTGAGCGTGCACTGCTCCATTTTTTTTTGGCATTGTTTTTGATCCCTGGATATCCAAGGGTCAAAAAAAAACCACAGGAAAAAAACCCGAAGCAGCACATGCTCGTGCAGCACGCGCTGCTAAAAAGTGGAGCCAGGTTGCTCGGAGCCATACTGCAGCAGGCTCCGTCCAGCAGGATCACTGTGGCTGCAGCTCTGGGAGGCCCCCCAGATCCCCAGGTACGGCTGCTGGGGCCAGCACAGTGCTGGCCCCAGCCCCCACTATGCCAACCAAGGCAACTTGCAACACTCCAAAGCACACGTGGCATGGGCATTCCCTGGGAGACAAGAAGCAGCAGAGCAAGGTGCGCCAAACATCCATGCATGTCTGGACATGACCTCTGGGTATATTCTGTGAATTGTGTTTGTAAACTTAAGTGCTAACTTTGTGCATCACCTTTGAAAAGATCTCAAGGCACCCCAGTGTGCCAAGGCACCCTAATTTGGTAGCTCTGCTAGAGTTAACCCCTGACAGCTCTGCTCTTAGCTTGGAGCCACTGGGTGGTGAGACCAGGGGGCCAAGGGAAAAATGCTTCCCCAGGCTCCTGAATTTTCCTATAATTAACATGGTGGCTTCATGCTGAGGGTGCAGCCACTGCATGGCAAGACCAGGGAGCTGCCTCCCCTGGCAGCATGCCTCCCCTGGCTCCATGGTGTTGTTGCACTTACATGGTGGCCGCTCCATGCTGAGTGCAGAGCTGCTGGATGAAGGGACCATGGAGACAGGGGAAGTATGCTTCACCTAGATTCATGGCTGCACTTAAGCCACTCAGGGTGGCTGCTCTCAGCGTGGAGGGGAAGGGGAGTAAAGGTTCAGAGGGTGAAAATAGAAGAGCTAAGTAAGAGCTATGCCTCCTGGGGTGCTGGAGGATGGAAAACTAAGTGTTTTATCTCCCTGAAACTGAGTAATCATACCCTGGAATAACTTAGGTAAAATGGATCAAAGATAGCCCTCACTTCAATTGGCTTATCTTTAAAACATTAAGAAGGTACTTAGAATGGGATAACACCCTTTAATGGTTGAATACTCCCATTTTAAGTGCCTTTATACCTGACAATGCCTTTAAATTAATTACAAGCAAATTGGTAGGAAATAGAGGAGTTGGACCCTAAATGCATATGGTAGATGAGCCAGAGGATGGCACTCCCCTGTCCTCATCAGCATAACCTTGTTTTCATATTGAACGTGTGGGCTTGTTGGAAAACCCATGTTATGCTGTATCCATTTATGCTATTGTTTTCACTCTATGGATTATGTTATGCTGGCTAGCTGCATCTTTATAATTTTGAATATGGCTTAACTTGGAAACTCGGAGAGTTGGCAGAACTGCTAATTATCTCCTGTCACTGTGTTGTAGGGCCAGGATAACTGACACTCACAGTAGCAGAAATGAGAGGTCACTGGTGGGATAAGCACCCCAGGGCATTGCCCGCTTGTGTTGGGGCAATCAACCCTGCAAAGGCATCTGGGAGAAATGGCCCATCAAGTCAGCAGGACTGCAGGTACTCTTAAGAACACCAGAACTTCCTAGAGAAATCTGGTGACTCATGAACATTAGAATAATGCTAATTGTGGGGCTGGCATGAAGGCTTTTTAGAGCCCAGCTAGACTAGAATATTGGAATTTAAACCTCACGGGCTTCAATGGCCTTGGTTACCAGGACTAGCAAAGTTGGCAGGAAGGCTGATCTCTAGAAGTCAGGCAAGACTCTCATGGGAAGCTGGGGATAGCTAGATGAGAGGTGAGAATCTGTATTTGTTTTATGTTCTGTCTCCAAACCTATGGTTTATTGTATTTGCATAATTCTTTCATCCTATGTAATAAATCCTTTTCCTGTTTATCTCTTACTGATTTCATAGATTCCTAATTTCTGGGTGAGTGATTTTTTTTCCAAGCTATCCTTTCCATGGCAAGGGAGATCTATAAATGTCTTTGGTACCCTAAAGTGGGGGCCACTCAGGGTGGGCAGAGATCTCTCACTGCAGCTGCAGAGTCCTGGCATGAGGGCAGAGGATCTGGGGTATTGGGATAGGGAGCTATCTTGGGGCAACTTCAGTCTGTTCCTTGGGGAGAGTGGCAACACAGTGAGGAAAAGCTTGAGGCTCTGGGGGATCCCCCATGGAGGGTTTTTTTTTTGACACTTTAAGAAATCTGGCCCTTAGCACTGAGCATAGCATTTACTTGCTTGAGTAGTACCTCTAAAAAACAGTGAGATTACTCAAGCAAGCATTCTGTATGCCTGGCAGGTTTTGCAGGAATTAATTGTATGCATTCTTCTGCATACAGGCCCATGTCTTGCAATGAGCTTAGCATAGACACAAGGTGTTGCATGCACAAAGGTTTTTGTGGGATCAGTCACAGTTTGCAAAGCATTTGGAACTCCTTGAGAATTAACGACAGTATAATTTGCTGTAAAAACCTGTACGCTGTGCATGTACCATTTTTTAGGTTGTTCAACTGGTCCCAGTTTCTTGTAAATGATAAAAAGGACTTCTGCTTTTTACTTTTAATTACACAATAGCTGACCTGGATGCACATATTCATTGGCCTCATGTATTTATGCATTGGTTTGAGTGGAGTAGAATCAAAGTAGTGCATTATCAAGAAACATCTGGTTTAAATACAACTGCTCTTGTGCAATATTCTTATTATATCTGCCTTTAAAATTCTTGTGTGGGTAGGGGTGGAGGGATGAGAGATACGTTGGTAGTGAGCTCAGCATTTAGACTGGTTCAGGGAAACAATACAGGGCTTAATTTGCAAATGCGCAAATGCCCATAGCTCCAATTGAAATCAATAGAAGCTGCGTGTAATCGGTATTTCTAAATGGAGGTGGGGTTGGAGGGAAAGTCAACTCTTTGGCAACTCTGAAGACAGGTGAGGCCCATGAATGCCACCTATTATTTTTAAACCTCCTCAGAGAGTCAGTGGAATGATTTCTCTGTGACCAGGGATCAGTGCCAGGAGAAGCAGGCCTGCTGGAGCTTTTGCTGTGCAGTGTTAATCATTCCACGGGTGCATTTTGATTTTTCTCTCATGAAAAAGTGTTTCTTGAATGATAATTTACAGAAAAGTATTTACTAAATTAAAAATGTATTGACATGTGATACCTGGTTTGAACAAATGACCTCTGGGAGGTAACAGATGGCAAAGTAGAGAACACGAAGAAATCCTCTAGGAAGCATAAACACAGAATTAATCTCTATTGGTGTAATTCCATCTTCTGTCTCACACATGCAAAATGTGTGAGTTCTCCCATTATTAAACCTCTCTTGCAATTACAAATACTTTATAAGGAAGATAAAAGTTTAAGGTGGATACTGGCAAGTTTTTTTTTTGTTGTTGTTAATAATTTAAAATTTTAAGGATTTAAACTTTTTGGAAAGGAGTAGAAAACTTTCACACTTTTTATTATTATTTTGTTTGTGAGTTTTGGAAGCATCTAAGTAGTGTGGTGAGATTTCCCATATAACTGCCATTCTTTTAACAGGGAAGAATGAGGAGGCTGCTCAGTTTCTGGGGCTTTCAGTTATTAGGGAAGGAGAAAATTGCAGAGCTAAAGTACTCTCTTGCTCCTAGCTGAAGAAAGATGGCCTTTTAACTAAAGGAATGGACTAGTACTTAGGGGGTCCTCAATTCAAATCCTGACTCAAACCTACTTTTCTGTTACAGTCTCAAAAAGGAAGTTCCTTGTGTACTGTTGGCCAAATAGAAATCAATGGGACTTTAACCAGTGATTGCACTATGGGATAAATTCTGGCCCATTTTACAGATAGGGATTATTTTACCTTTTTATAGGTGTATTATGAGATTAAATATATAAATAAATACGAGTGTGCAGGTATTATCACACTGGGGAACAACCTTTTTGGCCAACATGCTACATATGAACCCCAGATCGTCCTTCAGTGCCACATGATCCCCTTTCCCATGATCTTATGCTCTGTTTTCTGCTCCCTACCCAATCTGCTGCTTTGCTTTCTTTCCTATCTGCTGCTGCACTGCTTGACCTACCCTGGATCAGCAGTGTGCCAGAGGATGCCAGTTCTATGTGTGGCACACGTGCCACAGGTTGACCACCCCTGTATTACTGAGGTTGTAACCTCAGTTCTGTATAACAACTGAAATGGGTTATATCTGGCTGGAAGTGAAATTCTTTTTTTCCCCTTTTTATCAGTAACCTAGAATCACATAAAAAATGAGACTGACTAGACTTCATTTCTGTCTCTGAAAAAGATCCTCGTTGTTCTTATAAAAATTTAAAGGTTTGGTTTAGTCAGATAATGCATTTACTGCAGACTTTCAAATGTGAAATAACAGTTCACAACACTACAAAACACAAACCGCCATAAATTTCCTTTATTTTTGTTTATTGTAAATATTTTGCTGAACAAGTTTTTTGGAAGACATGCAGAGGTGCTTAGAAACACCAAGAGACACGCAAAGATTAGAAGCTGATAGTGCAACGCTACATTTTGAATGAATAAAAACAAATATTCACACTGAAATCTGGATTCTTCAATATTTAATTAATCACATCAGAAAACAGGAACATACTCTTCTGTTACCTAATTGTACAATCAATGGCTGAGTACCCAAGCTTCAATCTGGCAGTTTGAAATAAACTGCTAAGGAAAAAAAGGCTATAGTCCAAGAAATTACTTCTGAACAATTTTTATGTTTCTAGCTCAGTTATGTTCTATTTCCTTGGTTTTCTTTAATGTAACTAGGGCTAGCATTGTAAATTTCTGAATTTACTATTCTTTTATTGGCAGACAAAGTTCTTTGGTTAGATGTGATATCTTTTATTAGACCAGCTGAGTAGTTGGAAAAAAAAGTTCTTTGCAAGCTTTTGGGTGCAGTCACCCTTCATCAGGCATAGGGAGTCTCTTTTATTGGCTTTTTTTCCTATTCAGTTAAGTGAATAAAGAATTTCCTTTCTCACATCTGATTGTCTCTTTTATAACCATAAAAGAGAAAAAGGACAGAGAAACAATGATAGAGTCTATTAGAAAGTATAATACTTGCCTGACCTAATGTAAACTGTGGTGCACTCCCACAACAGGCTTTGGGCTGGATCCTACAAGGACGTACTAAACAGCCAGTTTCTACTGAAGTAAAGAGAGCTAAGAGCACTCAGCCCTTTGTGGGATGACTGTGTCATTGCAGATGCTGTTTAAAAGATAGAACAAAAGCAGTGTGTGCAGTTTATGGCAAAAAAAAGGCTGAACATCTGACAGATTTTCTTGAGCTCAGTGTAGGATGCCGTAAGTGATACACTAACTCTGTATTAATTAACTTGGTCTCTGAACTCAGTGCCTGTTGCTATGGGTTCCTCTATCGGTGAAAATGATAAATGTTGTATTCTCCAGTGGAATAAGTATTTAGCTCTAAACACTTAAAGTTTGACGAAACAGCAAAAGTTTTAACTCAGAAGGTCTGAGAGAATCAGTCTTCAAGACCATTTAAAACTTGTATGTAACTTGGACGTATTAGTTTTTGGGCTGTTAGTTATAACCAGTACTCAGAATTCAGACAACAACCACAAAACCCCCGGTAATTTTCATAATCTTTCTTTGTCTTAAAAACAATCTCTGGCCCTCAAGTGGACAGCTTTGTAATGTCCTTTAAAAATGAAAAATGCATTTGAAATAGAGGAAGGATTGTATATAAAGCTTGATCAAGTAAGTGTGGAACATTAGACTCAGTGCCTATAATCCTAGTTTTGAGTTTGGGCTAAAAATTATAATTAGCTTTTTAGTTATTCAATTTCTTGGATATAAAGACTTTATGAGCTTGCATTTGTTTAAGATTTGAGTAAGTTGCCAATATTAATAACCTCCCCTGTTTAAAAAGCCATTTTTCCTTATTGTGGATATACATTGCAAAAAGATTTTTGCCTCTGGGTTTAAAGATAGTTTTTTTATAGACGCAATGAGAACTGAAGCTGCTTAAAGAGGGATGCTTTGTTGAGAAATGTCTTTTAAGAGCCCATTATATGATAGCAAGATGGTTTACTTATTTTTTTATCTGTGGAAAAGTAACGTGCTGTGTTCTTATTTAATAGTGCACAGCTGTACTTCTTGGAAACATGCATCATATTAATTGCCTCTCTCTATTTTTCTGTAGGAAAGGAGCTGTTGATCCTATAACATGGAGGATTGCCTTCATACTTCTTCTGAAAATCTTTCCAAACTGGTCAGCTGGGCTCATAGCCATGGGACCATATGCAGCCTCATTCCAAATCTAAAGCACTTGCTTTCAGAAGGTTCCCATGGGAACCTCACAGCTATGTGGGGCTGTAGTGCAGGCCATGCTTACCACTGGCCACTGACTGCAACCTGCCGGGCTGGGTCGCAGGAAAGAGGGTGCTTTCAAGACAACAGGAGCTTTAACTCAGACAGTCCCAGCATTATTGGTGTGCCATCAGAGACACAGCCCAGCCCTGTAGAGCGATACCCTGGAAGACCAGTGAAAGCAAAGTTGGACTGTAACAGAACCAGAGACTCCTGTGACTTCTCTTACTGCAGTGAGCCCTCTGAGCTGGGTGAAGCTGTGGAAGAATACGAAGATGAAGCTACTCTCTTTGACATGGTTTGCGAGTCCTCAGTGACAGATGAAGATAGTGACTTTGAACCTCATCCCCAAAGAGCGCAAAACGTTTCCCGGAAAAGGTCTGCAGTGGGACCGTCATCAACAACCCTTTCAGGCTCCCAACCTCAGGTCATTGATGAAAGCACCAATGATGTGATAGTTAAAAAAATCAAGCAAGAAATCCCGGAAGACTATTACATTGTGGCCAATGCAGAACTTACTGGTGGTGTCGATGGACCTGCACTCTCATTGACACAGATGTCCAAGCCCAAGTCTCAGACTCATGCTGGGCCTTCCTATGTTGGTCCACCTAAGCCCAGCCCCCACACAATGCCTTCTCTCAGTGCTGATCTAGACTTGCAAAACTTGTCTGTATCTCCACCCATTTTATCGAGGCCTGCTGTTCAGAAGCCTGCTAGGGTAACTCTGGCTTCACCAGCCAGAGGACCAGCTAGTACCCCTACAGCCAACCAGCAGGTTGCCCTTCAGATGCCAGTCAGTAGTTCCAATACCAGCAAACAAATTAGTATTCCTTTGTCAGCCCTGCAGCTCCCAGGACAAGAAGAGCAAGCAAGCTCAGAAGAGCTGCTCCAGCCTGTGCCAAATCAGGTTCCAACCTGTGAAGTAGCATCATCTCCTTCTGTTAGCGCAGAGCCAGAAGTCAGCTCTAGTCAACAGCAGTCCAGCACTGCCCCTACCATCACCACTGAGGCCACAGCCCAATCAGTACCA
Organism: Alligator sinensis; assembly: GCF_000455745.1. Classification (NCBI taxonomy): domain Eukaryota; kingdom Metazoa; phylum Chordata; order Crocodylia; family Alligatoridae; genus Alligator; species Alligator sinensis. The sequence goes on from NW_005842707.1 coordinate 243,829, forward strand.
GGTATGAAAACTTTTGAACACCCTCACTGTCACGCAGGGAATTCAGTGTCATTCTGATAGATGCATTTCTGAGCCAGCACCCGCAGGTAGTAAATTGCAGTTGCAAGAGTAATATCGATCATAGTTGCCATGGGTTACAGGAAACTATTACTACATATATCAGTAGATAACCACTATACTTTGAAAGGGGATTTGGAGAGCCTTCATTTAATAGAGCCCAGAAGCACTGGATGTAGGATAGTGTTAATCCAGCCATCCTTCATAATGGAACCCAGAGAGTTGTTTCTTTAAAGCAGATGAATATCAAAGCAAGTCAGGTTTGACAGTCCTATAATTCTGTAGTGCAACACTGATGTGGGACAGGGTGAAACCCCCTTGCTTTCCTTATATATAAGATGAATGTTAATTGGGTAAATCAGAACAATTAAATCTTAGCAA
>NW_005842707.1:244279-246135 GCF_000455745.1 Alligator sinensis
TGTTCAGTGTTCTTCCTTTCCTTTTCTTGTTGATGTCAGAAGAACTGACATTTGAAAGGCAGATGCAAGGGACAGCTTGTAACAGTAATGGCTGGGGAAAATTTGTTCTCTTATAAATCTTTATTAAAGATTTTCACTAACTAAAAATTTGTCCTGTTATAAATCTTTATTAAAGATTTTCACTAACTCATAAACTACAGCAGCCTGAAGAGGTTAGAGAAAGACATACTGTACATAATCTTAACCCTGAAGTTAATGTTGCTTATACCTGCAGCCAAGCAAAAACACAAAAAACAAAAAAAGAGGCTTTCCAATTTTCAGTGCAAAATCTCCTCTGATCTCTGGGTCCTTCCCTGCCCTTGTCGTGGTGATGATCAGCTTAAACAGACAAGTATCATAACAACGAAGCTGTCTCAAAGCAATGAATTTCAATCAATTCTTTCTTTCTCGCCAGCACTTTGGGGGAAAAATCAACTGGCGGCCATTACCTTTGCATGGGTGAAATCTGGTTCATGGCACCAGTTGCTGCACAATTAGATAGTACCTGCTATACCATGAACTTTACTCTTATTGCCAAATAAAATATTAAGGGTATATAAAATATCCAGTTATATTCAATATAATCTGACTGGGCACTACATGATAGGAAGTGCAGAAGTTAGCATTTTATTTGCAACTAGTGAAAGGATTCAAAATTCAAACTGCTCAGTTGGGCATTCATTGCTATTTTGATACATCTTTTAGGCATTTCTGCAGAGCAGTCCTGGCATGTGTTAATTCACTCGCTGATGGTAGTCCTGCTATACCAAGTTAGATCATTTAGATCTGATTCTGATAGACTAAGTCCAAGGGAGTAGGCAGATGTCAGGGATGGTGTTTGATACATATATTTATCACACATTTTTTTAAGCCATCAGGTGGATAGCACTTTCCAGAATGCTAGTGATTAGATGCATCCTGACTCATGCAAATAGATCCCAATCCATGTAGCTTCAGGCTGCTGCATCATAAATTTCAGCAAGGCTGCATAGGAGTTCACCAGCCCAGAAATTTGGCTCTTTGAGATTCCTTTGTTTACTCCTGGTTAGTAAAAATTAAAATCTCACTCTTACCAGCATTTAACAGAAAAAAGACTTGTAGCTGTATTACCCTGGACAGTGCTCTTGTTGGCCATGCAGAGTCTGACCTAGAGACTAGTTGGACAAGAGACTTCTAATGAAAACCTGGATGCTGGAAGAAGTGGTGCTCACAGTTCTGTAGGCTGGACTCTTTTTTTTTTGTGAATTAATTTTTCAATAGTGCCTTAGGATGGTGCAGGGAAGTGGAGGTGTTACACCCTCAGGAGGGGAAACTCAAGATGCCAGCTACTTAAAGATCTTCTGGCAGTTTTTACAAAGGTAGTAGTATCTCAGCATACTGTCCAGATTCCAGAATGGGAGATTACATTCTAAACATCTACATTTCCTATCTGTTTTTAGTTTTCTATACTTCCAGTCATAACTATTACATAACATTTATTGTTTGCTCTTAAATAGCTGCCTTGTTGTAGCTCAGGGGTGGCTGCATTTCAGTGTCATGTAAAATTTCAGTTACAACAGACTGTGGCAGGGCTTGTTCTTGGTTCAGAGCATGCTTCTATGGACTCCAGTTAATCTCTGGGATAACTGTGGCTCAACTCAGAGGCTCCCTGTTATGAATTTAGCTCTCTCTGCTGACTTGGGCAGAGGCGAGGGCTTTGGCCTTCTCCTCACACTGTCCAGGAGATCCAGGGTTTAGAATAGGCTCTTTCTGCCTTAGCCTGGCCCAGTGTAAAGTTTTGCCAACTAGAAGTGATCAAGAATTATGTTAGGCCTCTT
>NW_005842707.1:246166-261405 GCF_000455745.1 Alligator sinensis
ATAACACAAAATATATTTTGAATGTTTTTTGTTTTCTGTGCTTTTGAGCCTTTCGGGCGCATATTTACAAGTTGTTCTTTGCAACCAGGAGAACTAAAAAATATCTTTTTAATATTAAATAAAAGCCAAAATCTGTGCATTACCATGTGACTCCAGGGATAAGACCATTGAGGAAACATCAAATATCACAGGAGTCCCAATAAAATGTTGGGAGTTGACTACTCTGTGACAGGGTCTAGCCACTGTAGGTGGTGATGTCATGAGATATTTTAGATACATGTGTGCTCCTATGAAGTATAACAGTTTTCTTCTTCCAGGTGCCTCTGTGTGTGTGTATGCATATATATTTGGTTTGTTCTTAAATAGTCATTTTTATCCTTTATGTAACTCTCTTGCAGTCAGTAGAATTTTGCTGTGAGCAAATGTAGCACAGGGTGATTGTGTGAAAGAAAGTTACAAAAATGTATGTAAGCTCTTCCCAGAACATTGAGCAAAAATGCTAATAGATCTCTCTGTTTATAATTTTACATGGGAGGATTGATGGCTTTTAGCTAAATCAGTTGCTGAAGTCTGCCTGCAGCTGCTGAACATGGTCAAATGAACAATTAAAGGTCAGACACTGCTGAAAGTAGTCAAATGAACAATTAAACCTCTGTTGTAAATAAGTCTTAGTCTTGGAGTAAAGCATTCAACATCATAATTTACTATCTCTGCTAGCTCCAGAGCTACCCTAAAAATAACTTGAACTGACATATATCATTTTTAAATTAAAATGTGTTCCTATTCTGGTAAATGTTTCAAAGACCCAGATTACTTGAAAGAATAAAATGAAATAATTATGTTTTGAGTAATCTGAAAATCAAGTTAATAAGTTAAATTAACCTCCTCCTCCTCCACTCTCACTGCTTTCTAATCTTGCAATGCTGGTTTGACTGTTTGTGTGCCATCAGCAACAAAAATAGGCTTTTGAAGATCTGCTGTAACATTGCTTAGCAGAATACAGGGTTGCGTATTCTCATAAACACCTCTGTCTGATTTATCTTTGTGTCCTGAAACTGTCACATGATAAATTGCTGTTTTTAGGCCTTACATCAGGAAGTTCTAATTCTGAGACTGACATTCTCCGACTTTGTAGTACATTGTAAAAGGAGACCACTTTAAAAACTAAAAAGGAGTATAGTAAATAAAATTCATCCTTGATAACATATTTTAATGTATTTATGTTCTTGGTTTAAGATCTTAGGTTAAAGTTCTTAAAGATCTAGTTCACAGATCTTACTTTAAAAATTGTAACAGTAGTAGTGCTATCAATAATATTATTGAGTGTTTTCTTGCAACAGAAGTCATCCTTTTTTTTTCAGGAGAACCCTGAAATCAGATCTCAGCAGGTGCTGTAACATCTTTTAGCTAACTACAAACAGAAATACATTTCTTTCTGAAGATTTCACATGCTTTTTTTTCTGCTCAAACTTGACCCCTGTTAGGGAAGGCTCAGACAAAATTCACCGCAGCACTGAAGAACAGCAGCAGGCGGCCACATAAAGAGTGAATAATACAGTACATAGAATTCCAGTCTGTCTTAAACATGAAGCATTTATTAAAGAAAGCAACAGGAGACACCAACAAATGGGCTTCCTCACTACTTGTGTTCCTGCTTTGTCTCTCTTGTTTACCTGGGAATGCACCCATTCTGGAAAGCTGATCAGTTTACAGAGACATCTAGTGGCTGAATAATATATTGCAGGTAAATATATCCTACTGAGACCTTACACCTCAAGTAGTTTGGCATAAAGAAAGGTGAAGGAACAGCTTGGGGATAATTTGGGGCTCCGGAATCTACAATAATATAAACCAAGAGGCCTCTTAAACCTATGTAGACAGTGCAGTAGTATGAGCCTTTATGCAAGTTCCTTTCCTGCAGGTAGGAAAGGAGTGAATCCATGCCCACCCACCCCCAGTCACCTTCATGCATGATCTTTGAGAGGCATTTGAGCTTCATTTGCTGCTGGTGGGTTTTTTTCTGTTTGCTTTTTTTTAACCACGCATTTTTAACTACATATTGTTTCAACTTTAAAATAATGACTATCTGCTGAGAATATCATATGGGCTCTAAGGAGAGTTGTTTCAAACACACAACCATGCAACAGAGAATATTTTAAAATTAATTTCTAGTAAACCTTTTCAGAGTTCAGACAGACAAAAATCCTCCCTGGCAGCACAGGCAGTGTCATTCGAGATTATCTTTTAAGTCTGAAGGAGAACAGGCCACTTCCGTCAGTTGTTACAATGTGTAGCAGCACTACCCATTCCAGACTCAAAAATATCCTTGCTTTCATCCCAAAGACGACAAGGAAAGAAATAAAAACTACATGGAAAGAAGAGTAAAACCAACCAATTCCACAGACCCATTTAAATTGATTCCTGCACCCCTTGGTTCTCTTACCAGCTCTGCCAGTGGGTTTCCTAATAAATGATATTCCTTGTGAAATCCTGTCTCTCTATGATATGTGACACATGAGAAAAGAAGTTGCTTATGTTGACTCCACTTTCAGGGAAAACACTGGCAAGAGCTGACAAGTCTGGGATAGGTATATATTTTATTATGAGGGGGTGGAAGGTGACTTTTTTCATTCAGTGAGACTTTTAAACAGAGATGTATTTTCATTGCTCAGTGTTTATTGTTGTTCCATTTCATGTTGGGCTAATCCTTTCCTAGACCTTGTGGGTTTCAAGAGGGAAAGGAAGAGTTGGAGGGAGGAAGGGGCAGGATTTAGGTCCTGGATTTCACCATCAGTAGTGGAGATGAGACAGATGAAACAAATGAAGCTTTTGTAAGATCTCAGACATTTGCTTTGCCTTTATACTTAAGGGTGGCTTCATCTTCACTAAAACAAGCTGAGAATAGGGTCTGATCAAAAGCAGAAGGACTCATGAATATCTGTGGGCTTCGGGGTAGGTGCATACTCTGATAAACACAAACATCACAGAACTGTTTGGTTTCATTGAATCCTAAATGCTTTCAACAGCCACTGTAAGCCAGGCATAAGGTGGCCATCAAGGTACCTCAACAATAGAGGACAGTTGTCCCCACCACCATAAATGTTGCATACCTCCCAAGGCTGGAGGGCCACGGTGAGCTCTCGCAGGCAGCAGCGGTGGTGTTGGCAGTGGGGGCATGGCGGCGGCAAGTGAGAAGCTCCCGCAGACAGCTGAGGCGGTGTTGGCAGCGGGGGTGGGCTGAGCAGTGAAAAATAGAGGACATAAAGGCATCTGGTTTCATATCAATAAAGGACAGAGGACCAGAAAAACCAGACTGTCCTCTATAAAACTGGATGAATGGCTGCCCTAGCCAGGGAGGGACTGTTTCCTTTTTCTTCAAGGGCAGAAAGACTCCATTTTCACAAATTTCATAGATTCATAGACATCAGGGCTGGAAGGGACCTCCGAAGATCATCGAGTCCAGCCCCCCGCCCAAAGGGCAGGAAGTCAGCTGGGGTCATAGGATCCCAGCAAGATAAGCATCCAGTTTCATCTTGAAGGTGTTCAATGAAGGCGCTTGAACCACCTCTGGTGGCAGGCTGTTCCAGACCTTGGGGGCTCGGACAGTAAAGAAATTCTTCCTTATGTCCAGCCTGAAACGATCTTGAAGTAGTTTGTGACCATTCGACCTCATCATCCCTTGGGGCGCTCTGGTGAACAAACGTTCCCCCAGATGCTGGTGGTCACCCCTGATAAACTTGTAGGTGGCCATCAGATCACCCCGAGCCTGCGGCTTTTTCAGGCTAAAGAGCCCCAGGGCTCTCAGCCTGTCATCGTAGGGTCTGCTTCCCTGACCTCTGATCATGCGCGTGGCTCTTCTCTGGACTCTCTCAAGCTTCTCCACATCCTTTTTGAATTGTGGAGCCCAAAACTGGACACAGTACTCCAGCTGCGGCCTCACTAAGGCCGAGTACAAGGGGAGAATGACGTCCCGGGATTTGCTTGAGAAGCATCTATGGATGCAAGCCAGCGTTTTGGTCGCTTTACTAGCCGCCGCATCGCATTGCAGGCTCATGTTCATCTTGTGGTCAATGATGACCCCCCAAGTCTCTTTCTTCCATAGTGCTAGCCAACATAGCACTGCCGAGCCTATAAGGATGCTGCGGGTTTTTTTTCCCAAGGTGGAGAACCTTGCATTTATCGGCGTTGAACACCATCAGATTCTCGTCCGCCCACACGGACGAAACAGCAAATGCTGTTTGTGAAGCCAGAAACCAGTGACCATTTAAAGACTTTGGTTTTCTTTTAATTTGATTACTTTATTGTAGGGTTGTCTCATAGGCATCGACTTTGGTTTTTGCTAGCAGGTGCTTCCAGAGGTAAAAAAACAAAACAAAACAAAATGGTGCTTTACCTTAAACTCAGCGCGTTCCCGCACCAAGCCACGCGCATGCCCAGAAGAGGCAGTGCATTACTTACTTCAACCCAGCTCTGCAGTATCTGTAAAGATCAGGTGTTCTAGTGGGGCTTTATGGCACTTTTTATCTAACAGCCGATTGAACCAGCTTTAGCTAAAAGCTCCAAAGATTGGCTGAAACTCCCAATCGTTACAGATGCTGCAGAGCCGGATTAAAGTAACGTGCTACTTCTTTCGGTAAAGTGCATTTTGCGGGGGGTTGTTTTTTAGCATCTTGGCTGTAGCTTGTGGGTGCTGAGCACCTGCTACTTTTGGGGGTAGGTTATTGAGTCCCAGAGCATCCACAGAGTTGGTGCCTATGGGCTGTCAAATTGGGCCCACAGGTTGCTTGTGGCACTCAAGAGGTTAATTTGTGGCCCCCAGGTTACCACTCAGCCGTTGCTCCCCTCCCCAGGGTCTCTGGCTACAGCAGCAGCCAGAATCTCTTGAATGCCTCTCCCTCTTCCAGCTGCTGCTTCCTGCCTGTAAGGAAAACTTACCGGGAGAAGGAGAGAGGCAGCGGGATGCCGCGCCGGCAGCTGTTTGCGGCGAAAGTAAAACTGTGGCGGCGGAGCCACCATGGTCGAAGTTCAAAGAAAATACCCACAGCAGAGCCAGAAGGAGCTGGGAATGGCTCCCACGTCTGCCTGGGCACACTTTATAAAAGTGTGCCAAGGATGATTGGCTGGGCAGTCAGCCAGAGCTGGCAGAAAAGGCTCACCCGGAGGAGAGCCATAGGGACTGGAAAGAGGGGCACCAGCTGGCCCAGAGGGGTCAGAGCAGCCAGATGGTGCGGAGCAGGAGGAGGCTTGGTGGCTCCCTCAGGAAGGGAGTGTGGAGAGGATATTGGGCCAGCATGGGCCCAAGGAGCCGCCGGCAGACCCGTTGTGGGCCACTGCTGGTAGACCCAGCAACTGGGACAGCGACAGATGCAGCGAGGATGCGACCCTGAACCAAACGACCAGCAGCAGGCACCAAACTCAGGGAATCAGCGATGCATCAAGGGAGGCGGCAGTCTGGGTAGAACCCAGCTCCGCATAGACCAGAGAGCAGAGAAGGGCCACGGAGAGTGCTGAGCATTAACCACACCGGTGGTCAACAACCGCAGCCCCAAGGGACCGAGCGCCAGGGAGGGCCCAAACATCAGCCCCAACAATCAACATCACAGTTGGCATTCGGCAGGGTGTAGGGGAGGTGGAGCCTCAAGAAGCGTGGTCACGAGGAAGGCCAAGGGAAAGAACCAGGGGGACAGGACCAGACATTGTCCTCCTGATTTAAAATCCCTTATCATCAAAGACGTGACAGGTGAGACCCCTGGGGATCCGACCCGAGGCCACTTCCATTAGCCTGGCCATGCAGCCCAAGAAGCCACAGCGAGATTCTTAAAGAGTCCACATACACGACATTCGAGAGAAAGGAACAGGAAGTTACACTGCCCCTGCCCCAGCCCCAGGAGGCAGTGTAGTGCAGCATGACCTACGGTGCCTGTACAAGTCTGGACTAGGGAGCAGAGGGTGAGGCTGTGAGTACCTACAACTGTTTAGAAGTTAGAAAACCCTGCTTTACTCATTAATGTGCTTGTTCTATCTATGCCTAAGTTTAAGCATGAGAGATTTTTTTGAATGCAAAAAAAAAAATCTTGCTTTAAAACTAAGTTTCAAACTCCTTTGTAAAAGAAAGCAGAAGCCTTGTAATAGATATTTGTATGCCATCAGGCACAGGACAGAGTAGCATTTGTCTAAGCGTCTATTCAGCAAAGTATTTTAAATGGGCTTAAGTCCATCTCTGTTGAACAAAGTATGCCTCAAGTTAAGTATATGCTTAAGTGCATTACTGAAAGGAAATAGGCTGATGTATCTAAGGCCTTACATGGGATCTTCAAGACAGTAATGAATCAAAATATTTCTTCCATTAATTTCTCCTTTATAAAAACAAGTTCATGAACTGGTTACACTGAACCATTTATTTCCTTTCTGCATATTGTATCTGGTTACATAGTCTAACCCCACTTTTTCCTTGGCGTGAAGGGAGGCCAGCAGCCCACATGACAGGCTTGTGACTTCATTGTTTACTTGCCCCCATCCTTATCCAGAACTCTTGAAGGAAGTGAAAATCCAATATTTCACATGAGCAATTCAAGCAGAAAATAAATATAAAGATAGCTGCAAACAGCAAGAAAGGGCTGTAAAGGCACAAGAACAATTTCTCTGCATTTCAGCATTAAAGTTCACCTATAAATGTGGGACCTGCATAGCCTTAGATAAGATGGGCATTAACATCCCTGTGTTAGAGTATGATAACATGTGAAATATAAAGATTCACTGTGAAATCCTGAACCTGCTGAAGTCACTGATATTTTTTTTTCATTTTCTTCAGTGAAGTCAGGGTTGCACCAGAAAGCACCTTCTTCAGCTGATGGCTCATAAAAGCTTCACTAGTTACCGCATTGTTCAAAGTATAAGTGGACCTTACATTTTCAGATTCATTTCTTAAGGAAAACAGGTTCCTTTACTTCCAAATAAGTGCATAACTATAGATAAATATGTTGAACTGCTATTGCCCTTACATGATTCCACAGGATACTCAGATAACCAAAGAAAGAGCCCACACAGTTACATGCACTGAAAATGTAAAAATAAAAAAAAAGTCTCAAGCAAAATTCAGACTTGGAATTTTTATTACATGCACAAAAATACTGCAAATACAAAAGTCAAGAATAGAGGGCCTAATTAGAGATTAGTCCTGTGTATAAATCAAATGCCGTTTTATTTTTAATGGTTCTTTTGCTGGAAAAAGAGATGGTAGACATCATCAGAACAACACAGTAGCTATAGAAGCTCCCATCTTTATTTCAATGTTCTCCCTCTTCCCCCTCTCCACTCCATCAGTAACGGCTCCCTATTGCATAAATTGATATGAAATGAACAGTTATTTAATGTTATCTTCCTAGGGCACAGTTTACCATTTTTGGGACATTGGCTCTGGAGCAGCGTTTTCAAGGTACACTCTGCTGATACAGAACGTGGATTCTAGAGGTCCTAAAGGTCTGACATAGATAAGGTGACCATAATCATTTTAGAGGCATCCAGGAGGGGAGGTGCCAGGGGGGATTAGCATGTGCGTGTGCACACACACACAACCCTCCTTGATTCTGTGGCTCCCAGGAGCAGAACTGGGTAGAGACTCATAGCTGGGTTCCATCCCCTATGTGGCCACACAGTGCCTTCCTCCACTACTAGCCAGCTGGGGCCCCAGTCCCAGGGCAGAGCCTGGAGCTGCGTCCCCAAAATATGGGTCACTGGCAGCCAGGTGGGTGGCAGTAGGGGAGGAAACCCAGCTTCCCTCCAGGGGCAGGGGTCCGAGCCCCCTCTCCCCTTCAGGAAGCCCTAACTGGGCTCTGGGCAGTGGTGGTAGTTGCTCCCTGGTCCCAACTCCACTGGGCTGTGAGCTGGAAGTTACTTGACCAATAGTCAGTCAGTAGTCGGGCTCGTGCAGGTGGCTTCCCACCAATCTGGGACTTTTGCTTCAGTTTTGTCCAACAGTCAGGATGCTGAGACAGACTATGAAATCCAGGATGTATGGTCACCCTAGACATAGAGGAGCTGATTTTCAAAAAGCCATTGCTCATTGCTATGGTGATGTAGCATCAATGCACATGAACCATGATGTCAGTGCTACTGTGCGGTAACAACAAGCTACTGCGCAGTATCATGGGAAAAAAACCATGTGGCATCAGGACTGCACAGTAACTCCAGTTCACCGCATAAGCAAGTACTTAATGACTGCACAGTAACAACTGCACAGTCCAGCACCATGTAGAGGCACCAGTACCATATAACTTTGTTTAGAAGCTTCCCTTAATTATAGTAATAAGCTCCCCATTGCTCTCCAAGTCACTGAGAGGTGTACTTGTATTTAATAAAGGATCAGTTTAAAGAGGAAGTAATCAACTTAATAAAGACCCAGCAGGTAAGATCCTCACATCTCTCAAGCTGGTCCACATCTTGTGTCAAATTCGGAAATCAGTGGCAGTTTTGTTGTTTGTTTTTAGCCAAAACCAGTATTTGACTATTTAACCCTGCTCAGTCACTGTCATCAAAATTCAGGAAAGGATTTAAATACATGATTAACTCTGGTCAGGAAGGAATGGAATTTAAGTACTGGCTTAAAATTAAACATAGAAGCATAGAAAAGTAGGGCTGGAAGAACATGTGGTTAAATGCTTCCTTGTACTTGGACTACGGCTTTGAGCTTTCAAATACATGCACACATGATCAAGGAACTGGGTTTTCCGCTTCCCATGGAAAACTGAATAAAACCATGGATTTCTCCTTTACTGGAGAAAAATGTGAATATCTCATTTTGTGGAAAAACCCGCAGATTTTGCAATTTTGCAGTGAGCCCTCTGCAGGTTGGCAGAGTTCCAGCCTGCAGGGGGATGAGAGGGAGTGGGAGGAGGGCAGTCAGACATGGGGCACCATGTACATGTACATGGCTGCCAGGCAGCTTGGAGATCAGCTCCCACAGGTAAGGGTGAGGGGAGATTGAGGCCCCTATAGTGAGGGAGGGAGGGAGTTGGGCAGGGCTGGGAATGCTGCCCAGCCAGGCAGTGTGTAGGGCTTGGGGCCTGGGGCCGCAATGCCCAGCTGCAGGGTCCCAGAAGGGAGCGGGACGGGGTCACAGGCAGCTCATCTGGAGGGCGAGAGGTAGGGCAGCTGCCTGCCACTGCTCACACTCCCAGGGGGCAGGGAGGACTTGTGCCCCCCAGATCTGTGCACAGGGCAGGCACAGGCTGGCTTCTGCAGACTCAGGCTCCTGCCCTGCTGCCCTCCCCCATCATGACCTCTGCACCCCATCATGTGCAACCTGGTACTGCAGGGCAGAGTGAGGCTGTGCAGGGATCTCTTTGTCACTGCGAGCTCCATGCTGCCCTGGCAACACGCATCCCCTTATATAATAGTTATATAAAATTAACTGTATTCCAATAAAAAAAATAATTCACCTTTAGAGGAAAGTATACAGCAAGCCTTTTGCTTTTCTGTGGTACTGTTCATGCATGATAATCAGTGGGTATAATCACTTGGGAAAACCGAGCTTGACCACCATGTTGGAATACCCAGTAAGGGCAGCTGTCTACATCACCCTAAAAACATACTTACAGGAGAGTTTTTGAGAACAAAGGGCTGAGGTGTGCAAATAACATAGTCTTTGTTCACGTGAATATGAGCTACAGTCTGAGACCAAGAGCTCATATTGCATAAAATATCCAGCAGCCAATAGATAATGGCTTTTGGCAATGACTGACTGAGATGGGTTAAACACACTGATCTTAGTGAAGGTGTTCTTTTGTGCTTCATTAGATGTTGGCCATTAAGTGTGTTGGCTGTATTCTGCACACCAACTTGCACCTCTAGCACCCATTTAATGACATTAAAGAGGTTAAGAGCACACACTCTGGGAGAAGTATATATGTCTATATGCTGAATTAATTTGGACTCCATTTTAGACCAATGCTACTTTCTGGTATTGTTTTTCAGCAACTGCATATTTATGATGAAAGCATCTCTTGAAGTCATTTAACCATTGGCTAATCATAAACCAGGCTAAAATAGCTACATCTGTATGCAGATGATATAATATAATATGATATAATATAATATAATATAATATAATATAAACAATGGAACTTCAAAAAATAAAGACCAGGTTCAATCTAAACTAAGGCCAGACCAGGAGAAAGTAAGAGAGATGGGGAAAGAGAAGGGGAGGAAGAAAGCGAGAACATGGAATCAACCATTCACTAATATAGGATGTTCAGAAGTTCTGATAATTGGCTCCACTCTTCCTGCAGGGGCCCCTGACTGCAATGGAAGCAGAGGTAAGTCAAGAATGAAAATATCTGAAGATCCCACCCAAGAGTCATATATATAGTTGGCTCTATATTTTTTCTGTGTTAATGCTGTTTGGGGCTGAGGTAATGAAACCTCTCTCTTGGAATGCTGATCTAAAAACTAATCTTTTTAATTGACCTCAGGAATGACGGAAAAGTAGGTTGAGTTGGTGCTTTGGATAGATGTCCTCAAAGGAGAACATATGGGCTATAGAAAGCAAGTGGGTGAAGGTAATAGGGTGTGTTCTTTTACTAGGTCTGTACTGAATTTGGGAACGTGGGAACTGTGCTATCCTGCCATTGTTATCATTAGTGGACCAGTGACAGTGGGGATATTTAAATGTGACCTTAGTGTTAACGTGGCTACAAAGTATAAAACGAAGGTCCAAGCCACCTGTGAGTTCCAAAACCCCAACAGTGGCTGTGGCAGCTTCAAGTGAGCTACACAAATTCTTGTTTGAACTATGTATGTTATTTTCACTGTTAACCCCTGAAACAGGGAAACAGATGAATTGTCACACTGACTTAAAGAGTCTTAAGCATATGGGTATACAGATGCTTACCTACTTTGCTCTGCTGAGATTTTCAGCATGCACTTTAGTGTTTAAATAGGGCTGGAATTATGGATGTGTTTAGGGGCTTTACTCACCGGGGACCCAAAATTCTTAAGATATTGGCATGGTTTGCATCCAAACTCTCCCTATTAGAGCTGCAGATACATTATCTGTTCTGTCTTTTTGAAGGGAAGCAAGGAAAAGAGAGAGAATGAAAGAGACTATCCAGATGATCAGTTGGATACAACCATGTTTGGAGTTGGAGAGATGGGCAAACCAGCCAAGAATACCTTGCATTCAGTTCCACTCAGAGCTGGGAGAAATTCAGCCCCTGTTTGTTCTGACAAGGTTCTTTCTCTGTAATGCAAATTCTCACTCAGTCTTTTTCCAAGAACTGCAAGCAAGGTGGTATTTGTAGACCCAGCCTTTGAAGAATCTGGAAATGCTTGGTCTGTGCCTAGATTTTTTTTTTTAGTAGTGTTGGAGTATATTGTAGCTGTGATGGTCTGGGAATTATGCAAGAGGCAAGGGTTTCTTGGGGTGATTCAGTTATTGGACGAACTGCATAGTTGGTATGGAATTGGACAAGCTTTTGAATGAAAGACATTCATCTTCATCACATGAAATCTGTAGAAGAATGTCTTGCATTCAAGAGCTTATCTAACTCTATCCCAACTATGTAGTTGGTCCAATAACCAATATCACCCTAAGAAATCTATAGATTTCTTTTACACTCCTTTACTTCTTCCTACTCCACTGCCTTTCTAGTGTGGCCAGTAAGGCCTAAGGCATGCATGAGCAATTATAACTTGGGATATTTTCATATTCAAAAAGTTTTCCCTTCTACCATAACTTTGGCATTCTTCCCCTGGGTGCAGCATAGTCAGACCGTCAAATATGTACGCATGCGTCTGTTCATGCACACATACTAGCTTATTTTTTTTATCCTCAGTGCTGGTTTGTAAGAAAGGCAAATATACAAATAAGGTTCATCCTGACAATTGTTTGGGACCTGCCCTGTGCTACTGGTTAAACCTCAGAGAAAACAAATCAAAAGACACGAAAACTGTTCTTGGCACTCAACTCTAGTTGCTCAGCCATATGCTGTGGTCTGGGGGTTTTTTTACTTGTTGATTAAACATTACTTATTTCCTCTATGTAGATTGCTTCTCTCTGACTTTCCTTCTCTTCCTTAGCTTCCGTCAAGTGATGGGAATGTTACGTGTTGGCAAATAACATGCCCAATATACCACCCACAAACGTAGTTCTTACATTAATCTGAATATATACTGTACTAGTACAGTACAGAAGGCATACATTATATATGTAAACCATAAATCCATAATTGCATGCATAACGCTATAGCCTGTCTCCCTCCATTGCAAGCGTTAGGTGATAGTTTTTACTATGAATTCATTCAGGAACAGTGGAACAGATTATTTATCTGCTCTTTTGGAATAACACATTCTTTTTATGGAAATCACAGTGCAAACCAGGCAACAAAAATTCTGCTCTATAATTATGGCAAGAAGATAACAGCAATATCCTGAGCTGCAAGTGTATGTGTGTGCATACAAATGTGTGTATACATGCATTACTAGTACAGAAGAACATTTGAAAATCCTGAATTTATTTAAATAGACTGTATGGCAAGTTGCAATGTACAGCTGAATGTAAATTTAGTGCAGCTCTAATAACATAGGCTTAACCGTATGTCTAAAGTAGAAAGGAGAAATGCACCTTTGGAAAACGATTTGCTTGGAAAATGTAACATTTTACTCTTTCTGAAGGTTGTTTATGCTGTAAAGAATCTTGTAAGCAACTGGTTGTTAGAGCTTGATATGTAACCTGACCACATGAAAGGATGAATTCATTTTGTATATGTGCATTAAAAATTGTTAAAATGTCTAGTAAATCATGAAGTCTTTGGGTAGTATTATGCTAACTTGCTACCTTCATGCTGGATTATATATTGTCAGGAAAAGAAAAGTAAATTGAGTTAGTGACTTTTTCCCAGCTAGAATTTTAAATATAAAAGGGCAGTTTTTTTAATAAGCCAGCTCTAGTTCTATTACTTTGTTAAACCAAAGTAAGGAAGAGAATGGTAAGATGAGATTCTGCAGGATTTGTGTGTTATGTTTTGTATTAACAACAGTTGATAGCAATAGCTCACTGCATGTGTTATGTACTACACCTTCAGTAGATAGTTCAGACAGGATAGAAAAGGCTACCTTTTGATTCACTACCATTGACAATATAATAAAATAGGGGGGAAAATGTCTGCAGTCTCTAATAAGCAATATATCAACTAAGCGCTGTCAGGCTTTGTAGAAAGCTTCACAGCATGATTTATTGCATTAATTACAGTCATGTGGGCTTCATGCTCCTAAGCCTGAAATTGCAATCACATTCTAAAGTTGATTTAAGAACATGCTTTAGCCAAGACCAAAGTGCAGCCTATTATGATTAATGCAATAAAATATTTATTACATACCCTCTTTTCTTCTCTTTGCTTCTGTTTTGCCCTAGTTAGAGTGACTCATTCTAACACTGACATGCAATTAGATTTCAAATTATGAGGATTCTCATCTGTTTTTCATTTACTTCTTCATTGTTTGCTCTCATTTTTACGTTCCTTTGTTCATATTCTCCCTTTCTTGTCCCTCCACCCCACCCCCCAATCTTGTGACTCTATTTCTTATCTGCTGTCTGAAGTGCATTTAAATCTCAAGCAGGCAAACAGTTCTTTCTGAATGCGTAGCCATGGCTTTCTCTGCTGAGACCTAGTGCATTGTCTTCTCTAATACACTCCTTTTAAATTAGACAACTAAGCTTCCAAGCACAACACAATGGCTCCTTCTGCCCATTGGTACAAATCCATTTAAAAAAAATGTTGGAGGGCACGCATGACAATGTGTTAATTCTCCAGCAGCATGGAGAAACATAAATGGGAGACTTGAAGGTTAGGGGTATATGTTTCTCCTCTGCTTGCTTTTCTCCTCCAGCTCCTCCCAGTGTTTGTTTCTGAGGGGACAGTGCTCAAGAGGATATTGTATATTATTTGCCTTGTTGGGTCAGTAGAAAAATAGGGACCCAGAAGGAATCTTTTCATAAATGTTAGGTTTTATTCAGTATGGCCACAAATTAGCTATAACCAGGGTGTCTTTTAGAAGCCACAATTTAGAATGAGAGTTCTTTTTGTATTATGCATTGTACAACATAGAAAGAAGTTGATGGTCACAGTCTAGGTCAGGGGTCGGCAACACATGGTCCATGGACTGGATCCAGCCATGGAGCCATTGGATCTGTCCTGCAGATGTGGGGTTTTGGTGGGGTTTGGTGGGAGGCTTCAACTATGGGGAAAAGCAACAGCTGCAGGTGGGTCCTAGCACCTGCCTGCCTCTGACTTGAGGTGGGTCATTCCAGCTGCAGCTGGAAAAGATTGCCTACTACTATTCTAGTTGATAGTAGGGAACTCTTTTCTGTAATATAGTATCTCTAATGCACCTGAGTCAAGATATCTTTTTTGGCATGAAGCAGTGTAGGGCTAAATTTTCAAAAAAAGCTTTAAAATTTGGGCTTGCAGTTTTGTATAAACATGTTGGTTAGGTGGACACCTAACTATGCAATTTCCATTCATTGTGCTTGGGGCAGGGAAGTAAAGGGGGAGGGGGAGAGAGCAAATACTGTACAGAGGCTGAGTCCTTGTGGAAAATAAGGCCCATGACTTAATTATAACAAAAGGCCTTTGGCACCAGAATCTGTAGTTTTCCTCTGCTTCCTGATTACTTTTAAAATACCATGTATAATTTATTAAGTGAGGCATTTCTGTGAAAGGCTTGAGTAGAGAGAGGTAGTTAGCCTAAAGTCAGGCAGAAGACAGGGCAAGCTGGCACCTTAGAGACCAATTCATTCAGAAAGGCACAAGCTTTCTAGGCATCATCAGATAGCATCTGGGTTGGTTCTACATTGCTTCATGCCAAAAAGCATCTCTTGACTGCTGGTACTTGGATGTATTAGAGATGCAATACTATAGATGCATAGGTGGATCCAGCATTTTGTAAAGGGGGGAACGGGGTGCAGGAGCAGAAACTGGCACAAGGGAGGTCACACCCTTTCTCCCAGGCTTCCCCACACCACAGGGGTGGGCAGAGTATGCCATAGGAGCAGCACTTGGATTTTTTCAGGTAAGAATCCTGCCAACCCCCTACTCCCAACACCCCTTCGCCAGCATTGCCTCCCTTCCCCTCCAGGCTCAGAAGCACATCCTGCCCCCTCCCTTTCCATTCCCCCCTCCTTGAATGACCCAGGGCAAGGGAAGCTCCAGAGATGAACCTGCCCACCTCCAGCTGGATTGTGT
>NW_005842707.1:261436-266774 GCF_000455745.1 Alligator sinensis
AGCAGAAGCAGCAGACAGCAGTTCTCTTTTCCTGAGCTGGTTCCCAGGCTCACAGGGAGTACCCAAGGGGCTTGGGCAGGGGGTTACCTGCCTACTGCAGCTGCTGCCATTATCCCTGGCTAGGCTAGACCCTGACTTCTCATGCAGCCCAGCTGGGGCAGGGAAGGAGCAGTTTTAGTGCTCCCCTTGCCCCCTGTCAATTAGGAACAATGACATCAGGTAGGAAAGGAAGGGCATCAAAAGGGAGAGGATGTGCAGCTGAGCATAGAGGGAAGTTTTACCTGTTTTGGGGGCTGCTGGTCCAGCCATGTAATCTGAAACGGGGGTACAACTGTGTCACATCAACCCCTCTGGATCCACCCCTGGACATACGTTATCTCATGAAGTAAGTTGCTGCATACAAAATAGGATGCCTTTCCAAACAAGTTAGTCTCTAAGGTGCCACCCTGCCCAGCCTTCCGTATGAAAGTCATCATATTTTTCTTTGCCTCTGTTCATTCTGAACTTTTGGTCTCCTATTTTTCTTCTGATGGCTCCAAACACAGTCATGATTTACATGGATGTAACTCAATTCTGCCTTCCATCCTTATTAAGTGAAATGCTTAAGAATACATTTCCACCCCATTGATTTCTGTAAATCTGCTTAGGGTTTCCTGAATTGGGACCCATGTGCTGACATAGTGACTTTTCTAGATTGGTATCAAGCAAGTCAGGTCCTCATGGGAAATGACTGCATCACTTCTATAATGTGTCATCCAGCTTCCATTTCCCAGTGTAAATTATGTCATCACTGAGGTATTCCTTTTTCTCCCCCTGCCAAATAAGCTTCAAAGCAAATACACAACTACATGGTAAATAACAAAATTTGAGATGGGTGTAACAGGGAACTGATTGTGCCTGCCACTTTCAGGCAAGCCAATGTGAGTGTAGAAGCCTGGCAGGTGAGGCTCTATTTCTTATCCACTGTCTGAAGTGCTGATCCTCCGCTGATCCTCATTAGGAGGGTCAGGAGACTAAAAGGCTGACAGGTAGAATCAATGAGGAGGTCTCATGTGACTGCTGGAGGGGTGGTTGGCTGATGGAGCCTGGGCTGGGTCAGGGCCTCAGCTCAGGCAGAGTGCTGTGAGTTGGCAGACAAGACAGTGCAGCAGAAGGAGCAGCACTATGGTGGAAGGACTATTGCAGCTCTGGGAAGTCATTGTTACAGTTGGAGGACAGGGTAGGAAATATTAGGGAGCTGGAGGTTCCTAGGGACCCAGAATGGGTCCCCAGCTCAGCTGAGGCTGATGAGGGAGGGGCCAGTCAAGCAGGGCCTCAGGGAGAGCCTTGAAGATCTAGAAGCAGGAGCAGCTTGAACCACGGGTTTGGATTAGTGTCGGGACAGCCCCAAAAGAGGAGTGGCTCGTACAAGGGGCCTGGAAGGTAGAGGGGGTCTGCCCTGAATCTGGAACCACCCATATTAAGGGCCTCCAGAGGCCCTTAGTACAGGCAGCTGGAACCAGGGGCTGCTCACACCCACATCTGGGTGAGGGTAAGGACTAGCAGCTTTGAGAGAATTGGGCACTCACCTAGGGTACCAGGTCACAGGGTAAGATTGAGTAGACCCTGACAGCACTGAGGCCCAGGGCATGGAAAGAGCAGTGCCAGGCCAGAGTGTGTATCCAGGAATCATGGCGGATAAGATCATGGTGGGGCTTGAAGCCCAGGAGAGTGTGTAGGTTGTGATGTGGCTCAGAGAGGAGGGCCCAGGGAGAGAGAGGGCAGATGGCCGCAGAGGTGGCCTCAGACACCTCGGCTGGCTTGAATGAGGTCAGGGCCCAGAGAGGACTGAAGGCTGGAAGCCCACTGAAGAGGGGTGACCCAATGCCACGGAGGGCCTGACACACCCCGACTGGCCCGATCCCAGGGCCAGGACAAAGGATGTTCAAACGGTCCTGATGCAGTGTGGACCACAGTCAAGAGGTGGAGGCTAGCACCAGCACTGCCCACATGATGGTGACTGGAAGAGTCACCTGAAGGTGGTGGCTAAGGGCTAGGGGCCTGTGATAGGAGCTGGGCTGGGAAGAGCCTGAGAGAACTGGGTCATGAGGGTGTAAGAACACCCCTAAGGGGGAAGGGCATACCTCTAAGGTGAGAAGGGCTTGGTCAGGAAGGCCAGGCTATTGTGAGTGAGGAGAGCCTAAGCCAGGGGTCAGCAACCCCTGGCATCTGTGCCAAGCACAGCACATGAGGCCATTTTGCTGGCACACCACCACCAGCCTGGGCTCTAGGCAGCTGCTGCCAGCCACGAAGCCCGGGCTGCTCCCAGCAGGCAGCTGGGCAGCTGCAAGCCCTGCTGCAAGCAGACCAGGCTCTGTAGTTGGCAGCAGCTACCCAGAGCCTGGGCCAGTTGCAGCCAGGAGGCTGCAAACATCTATTCTGGGCTCTGGCATCAGCTCCATACCAGCGGGTGTGCTTGCGCCTCATAGTGGATGGTGTGGGAGGGGCCTGAGGCAGTGCACCCCTGGCCTCTTCCCTGCTGCCAGCACAGAGATGATGACTGGGCTCCGGAGCCCAGCGCAGCTGTTTGTAGCCAGCCTGAGGTATCTGCAGCAGGCAGCGAGCAGGCTGCAAACAGCTGCGCCAGGCTCCACAGCCCTGGCATCAGCTCCATGCTGGCAGCGACTGCACGTGCACCTCAGAACGGACA
The DNA here is from genome assembly GCF_000455745.1 of Alligator sinensis. NCBI lineage: Eukaryota > Metazoa > Chordata > Crocodylia > Alligatoridae > Alligator > Alligator sinensis. The sequence continues at coordinate 264,126 of NW_005842707.1, forward strand.
GTGGGAGGCCTGTGCTGCCTCAGGCCCTATCCCCACTGTCTGCTCTGAGAAACGCATGCACCTGCCAGTATGGAGCTGATGCCGGAGCCCAGAGCAGTTGTTTGCAGCCTCCTGGCTGCAGCCAGCCCAGGCTCTGGTAGCTGCTGCCAACCGTGGAGCCCCAGGCTGCTTGCAGCAGGGCTTGCAGCTGAGCCCGCCTGACTCCCATCTGTTCCAAGCCCAGTCCCAACCCAGCCCCCACAGCAGGATGAGGCTGAGCATACTATGTGGGACATACCAGGTGAGACTAGTCCGACATACCAGGGAGCTGAGCATACTGGGTGGGACATACCAGGTCTGACAAGTGCAGAGTACCAACAGTGACAAGTGCAGGGTACTGCACCTGGGGAGGAAGAACCAGCAGCATACCTTTAGGCTGGGGAACTCCCTTCTCATCAGTGCAGAGTCAGAAAAGGATCTTGGAGTCATTTTTGATGCCAAATGAACATGGGCCGTCAGTGTGGGGACGCGGTTAGGAAGGCCAACCGTACCTTGTCATGCATCCACAGATGCATCTCAAGCAGATCCAAGGAGGTGACCCTCCCTCTCTATGCGACACTGGTCAGGCCGCAGTTGGAGTACTACGTCCAGTTCTGCGCGCCGCACTTCAGGAGGGATGTAGACAACATGGAGAGGGTCCAGAGGAGGGCTACCCGCATGATCAGGGGGCAGCAGGGCAGGCCCTACAAGGAGAAGCTAAGGGACCTGAACCTGTTCAGCCTCCACAAGAGAAGGCTGAGGGGGGGATCTAGTGGCCATTTACAAACTAGTTAGGGGGGACCAGCAGGCACTGGGAGAGTCCCTGTTCCCCTGAGCACTACCAGGAGTGACAAGAAATAATGGTCACACGCTGGCAGAGGGTAGATTCAGGCTAGATATCAGGAGGCGCTACTTCACTATCAGGGTGGCTAGAATCCAGAACCAACTTCCAAGAGAAGTGGTGCTGGCTCCTACCCTGGGGGTCTTTAAAAGGAGGCTGGATGATCACCTTGCCGGGGTCGTTTGACCCCAGTACTCTTTCCTGCCATGGCAGGGGGTCGGACTTGATGATCTGCTCAGGTCCCTTCCGAACCTACCAACTATGAAACAATGAAACTAAGGAATTACTGAGCATGATAACTTAGCGGTCCAGTTAGGCATGAGCTAAAGTGCAGTTCAGTTGAGAGAGTGAATTGGATTGGACAAGAACTGGAGATAACACTGACAGGGCCATCTGCAAGGCATGGGACACAGTGTAGGGAGGGTGGGAGCCATGTGTAGTGGCCCATGAAGCTGGGGCAACAAAGATAGCCTGCACCACCAAGATTGGGGTAGCCTCCTGCAGTCTAAATATATAAAGTAACAACAAAGGCATAGCAGGAAAGTGCAGAGTGGACAGCCCCAAATGGGGGGGCACAAAACTATTTTTTGTGGATGTCTGCCCCCCCACCCCATTACAATGGGCATCCTTTCACTGCAGCACTTAAGGTGTGTGTGCATTTGTGTGTTGGGGGTGGGGAATGTGATATAAAGTTAAATTTTAAGACCAACGAAAACAGTCACTAAAGCTGTCTCATGCCTCACCCCTTCAATTGAAATTTGCTATTTTGCATTTACAGTATCTGCCTGGATTTGTTGAGGCTGTTAAGTGTGGCAAATATCTAAAAGGAAAAAAACACTATCTAATCCAGGGGTAAGCAAACCCTGGCATGCGTACCAGAGCGTACCATGCAAAGGCATTTTACTTGGCATGTGCAGCTTGGCGAAGGGGCTGGGCTGTACTGCCAGATCAAGGATTGGACCCCTCTTGCACCTCCACTGTCCACCCTGGCATGCCAACATCTTACAAGTCGATGCTGTGGTTGTTTTAGGCACCCTGCCTAAAAACATTACCAACCCCTGATCTAATCTCTTAATTCAGTGGTTTTCAAAATTTCTAAATTCACAAAACCATTTCATATAACTCTTTCTGCTGTGAAACCCCTCACCCCTGTCCTAAAGACAAGTGACCCAGCTCAGCAGTGACAGTGCACTGCCTCCCAGCACACTCTGCCAATTACTTCTAATCTCTTTGTGGAATCATAGAAAATGAGGGCTGGAAGGGACCTGAGGAGGTCATCTACTCCAGCATTTCTCAACCCATGGATCGCAACTCAAAGTGGGTTGCAAGAATATATGAAAGGGTCACAGACAAACTTTAAAAATTGATTCTTCTTTAAAAGAGAAAAACATGGGAAGCTATGGCTTTTACCTTTCAGGTTAGCAGAGATCCAGCCTGCAAGAGGCTGCTTGGGGCTCCCCATGCCCCACACATACCCCCCTACCCCTACCCCCCTCTGCCCCACATACCTACTCCATGCCCTACACACTGAGGCTGGTGGGTGGGGGAGCAGTGGGTCAGGAGTGAAGGGCACTGGGCCAGGACTGGCCATCAATATTTACAAACGGGTCCTGGTACAAAAAAGGTTGAGAACTACTTCATAGACATTAGGGCTGGAAGGGACCTTGGAAGATCATCGAGTCCAGCCCCCTGCCCAAAGGGCAGGAAGTCAGCTGGGGTCATAGGATCCCAGCAAGATGAGCATCCAGTTTCATCTTGAAGGTGTTCAATGAAGGCGCTTGAACCACCTC